>NC_057690.1:3306693-3319193 GCF_014466175.1 Vespula pensylvanica | reverse complement strand
GAATGTAAGGTTGGGTTGTATTATCGATCGGACTATGCGAAACAAATGACGATTATAAGGAAGGAGGATCTTATTTATTTATTTATGTATGTATGTATGTATGTATGTATGTATGTATGTATGTATGTATTTATGTATGTATGTATGTATGTATGTATTTATTTATTTATTTATGTATTTATGTATTTATTTATTTACTTATCCTATCTAATACGCATATAAATCACATACAGCACATGAGGAACATTTTTCACCATGTTTGATTTAACGATTCGAGTATGAGCAAGCGTGCGTATGTTGCTTGATTCTTTAAAGATGAGAACGAATGACTGACGTTTCCTTTTCTTTCATAGGTTTCGATAAAGTTGTCGTTAAACAAGAACGCCCAGATGAAGCGGAGATCCGAGAATTGGCTGCCAAAATGGTGGAAGCGAACAAGGCGAAAATGGTCTCGGCGGCGGCGGCGGCAGGAGGAGGAGGAGGGGGTGGAGGTGGAGGTGGAGGAGGATCAGCACAGCAAAGAGGAGCCGCCAGTCAGTGTTTATCTTCGTCGCAGGCTAATCTTCCTGGAATCCTTGGATATTTAAACAAGCGTCCGGCCGATTCGACTGTGGCGAAAACAACAGGATCGACGGCGACGGGAGAGGGTAAAACTCCATTGGACGACGAAAGTCAAAGGGGTAGATTCGGATGGACGAGTTTCGATGAGTGTCACATACCTTACATATTCCGTGCCGGTGAAAAATATTGCGCGGTACGAATCCTAGAGTCTAAGCTGTTGAACAAGTACCTGAGTTACCTGCACTCGGATATCTATAGCTGTACGTGCATAAGAAGTTACTATATTACGGATGCCGAGAGTAAGCTTTTCAACGAGATTAATATCAAGCATTGCGATAATCAATTTGGAAGGGATCAGTTTACGTGCAAGGATCTCGTAGTGAGGTTATCCGACGCTAAAGAATTCTATACGTTTTTGGATGTGTGTTATACAAAGTTAACGGCTGGCGCGAATCCGAACGTAACGAGCAGGCACAAGGCCGACAAGTGTGGTTTCATACGGATAAATAAGGAATCTGTGGTACCTTATACGGTGAAGGACGGTCTCCAATACGTACCCCTATTTTATTTCGAGGGCGAAACGGAGAATTTGAAGTTGAAGGCGGAGAAACTCGAAGGTTGGGACCTTTCGTATTTGAAGTTTTGTTGCAAGGTACAGGGTATAAGAAACGAACTCTTCGCAAGTGAGACATGCTCCGTGATCAGTTTGAGTGATATTAAAAGTTACTTTCCCCCTGATACGGGGTTCGAAGATTATTGGCCGAACAAAGTGATGGACTCTCAGTTGTTAGTGAGTAGCAAGGGTGGTGGGGGCGGTGGTGGATGGACCAGACAACCGCCCACGCCACCGGTGTCGAAGACAACATCCGTACAAAATAATACGAGTAAGGCGAGCCTTAATACGCGTACGGGCCCTTTACAGACGATATTACCACGTGGATCTAGTGCGACGAGTGCCGCTCAAACGCAGCGAGTTAGTCAGTCGAGGCAAACCGCTGCTACGACGCATCCCGCTCATTCCTCGCCATCCTCGCTTCCATCTGGAAGATCGAGTATCCCTTCTCAACCAATGTTGAACGTCGTACAGGGTGTTGTCAATGGCTGGTCAGGACTCGTTGGTGGACAGCCGACTTTCCAAACCGCCCTAGTCTCTCAGGCTAATTCTCTCATACGTACGCCACCTCCGTTGAACATGCACAATGTAAGTAATCTTTGAATTTTGGACTAACCTTCTCTTTCCAATGGTTAATCCATTGAAATGTCTGCGGTAGATATCTGCGTCAAGCAAAACCTATACTACTCATCAGTCAAGAAGTAGAGGGGGTGGTGGCGGAGCAACGGCTCAGTACCCTGGAGTTTATCCAGTTACTACTATGCAAGCCGTTGCTCAGGCCCAACCACCCCCTCTTGTCAGAGCAACGGCGCACACCAGTCAACCTAATCTTGGGTGAGTTAAAAGTATAAGATGTTCCGTTTCAATGATCGTACACATATATATCGTCGATAAAGTTCTTCACTCTTTCTTATAGTTTACACTTTGTCTTCGTTGCACTTTCCTCGAGTGATCTCTGCTTGCTTTTTGTTTTCAAGTATTTTAAACGGTCGATTTCTGATGGATGGTATAACGTATATAATTCGCATAGGTGATATAAGATGAATTGTTCCAAATCTTTTTGTACCAAAAATGTTTCCATTCATTAAATAATAATGTTTTTGGACATATATGTGTGTAAAATGTTACATATTTTGTAGAAAGATATAAAACAGATTATTTTGTGTTGTACATAAAGTTGCTTAAAATTTTTTATAAAATAAATAATGTAACGATATATTAGATTCTTAGTTTTGTTAAGAACATATTTTTTTTTCTTAATTCATTTTTTTGTTTTTGATAAAGATATCAGTGGAAATATATTGGCTTTTCAATTTTTTCTTTTCCAAGCACTGATTATCAATTATTTCTCTTTCGATGTTTTAAATATTCTTCTACATAATAGATGTAATCATTATTTATTATGTAGATCACTGCACTGAAGCTTTTTGCATTTGTACATACAATGTATAATTTTTTTTGTATAGTTATCCAACCTATGGGAAGGATGACTGGTGAGTCTTTGTTAAATGTACTATAGTTTTACTACCACTACGGAAAGAGTAAGACAGCATGCACAAAATTAACACGAATAGAAATTATTTGATCTATGCAAACGTGCAGTTATGTTGTAATCAACGGCTTAATGAGAGCTAAATACGCTTCTATATTGCAAAAGTACGTCATTTTGTCTGATATTTTCATAACTGATTTATGCCTAAATCAAATAATCACAAGTATAAAAAATTTCAGTTAATATTTTAGTTACTAATTCATAAATAACATTTATATATATATATATATATACGTATCCATTAAAATGATGTAAAAATAACAATTTCATTTTTATTTTTGAGAGATAATAAAACAAATTAAAATGTAGTCTATCATCAAATTTATTCATTCGAAATTTCTTCAAATTTGAACAAATCTTTTCTCTGCTTCAAATAATTTTCATTTTCTACAAATTTTACTTCATTCCTATCATAATTGAAATTACATAATACATACTACTTATCATAAAAGGGCTAATATTTCAGGGTAACTACGACATATACAACACCTTCCTTGGGTGTTCCTGACGCGGTCACAGCCAGAACGTATCCACAAATGATTGGTTTGAGTGAACAGGTACAAGCCCTTATGCCTGCTCCTACGACAGCATCGACGTTATTAGCACGTCAGCAAAGGCATACACCACCTGTACACAATACATCCCATACAAAATATCCACCACCTTTAATACCAGTGAATGGAAGTAATAATAGTTCCAGGTACGCTTTATATACATGTTATTGTATCTTGATAATGTCACTCTGATAAATTATTTTTTATTATTAACAGGATATAATTCACTCTATTTATAGGGATTCAAGAGGAAGAAAAGCTTTGATAAATATATCAGAAACACCTCTATCGAGTTGCCAAGCGCAACCATATCAAGTCCAAAAGGCATTGATAGAAGACAAAATGGTACCTTGTATCAACTTTAAACCATATATCTACTCTGAATTGTTGATGACACTCCCAGACTTTGTGTCTAATTATTTTCCTGCCTGTGACATTAACAGTTGTAGACAAGTTCTTACGGATGTCTTAAACATAGATTTATACCAAGGGAATAGGTGAGTTTCTCGCAGCGATATACAACCTGCATAATAAATAAATAAACAAATAAAAAAAAAATAAATATAAATATATATATATATATATATACACATGAACTGAAAATGGAAATTACTTTTACTTATGCAGACTGCAAATGAAAATGTTGATGGAAGCAGGAAAATGCTCTTCTTTAAACGAAGAATTGCCACTAATTCAAGTAGGAAATATTATGAAGTACATGCCTCAGTTTAAGTACATGTTTAACAGAGACGATATGGTGATGCCTGCACCAGCACATTCTTCTGAAGATCACCAACCGAAAAAACGACAACGTACTAGCTAGGACTGGCTACAGCCTTACTGGCCTACTTACGATTACTATCACCCGGCATTTTAAATAAGCCGATAAAACACATTGACTGAGACGTTATTACGATGCACGATCATAAGATCTACAAATCTCAAAGTCAAAAAATACATACTTGGCATTATTGCTTTGAGCAATATGATCACCTGAATTTCGTGTTTGAGTACAAGAGATCTGTGACATATAGTCTGAGAGAGCCATTTCTTTCTCCAAAGCATATCTTTATACTAATGAGAAACATAATGCTTGTAAATAAAGTCATACAACAAACAAAATTGGAGATGCGCGCGGTTGATATTATTATATTGTGTTCTATGTGATGTTTTGTTAAAAGTTGCTCCTAGCAACGTTCGTTTCGGTTATCTCAAAAATTTCGTACTATTAAATCGTACTATAATAATTTCTGTACTGTAAAAAGGAAAAAAAAAAAAATGATATATGACAAGCATCTCTTTTAACTTGTCCGAGATGATATTTTCTGTAAATAAAACCTGTCCACATTCTCTCTTTAAACGTGTCCTTGGAGAAAGAATGCGCTAAAATATATCTGAGATGATATAAATAAGCTGTTGAGGTCGTTCTCAAAGGATGCACCATATTCGATATCGAAGTAGATATCAAAATGCCTATTGCATATTGGAGCGAATATATATATATATATGTATATATATATGTATATCTATATGTATATATATACACACACATATATATATATATTTAAAAAAAGGAAAATATACATTGGCATTTGTACATTTGAAAGGTGGAGGTAATGCTTCTTCAAGTTCCTAGTTGTTACTAATGTGTATCCTGATAAATAGCTGCATTAGTGGTTTTTGAATCCTTTGATTCATATTTTGGCATAAAAAAATTAACAGAGAACAACCTATTTTGAAAGTTACAATTTTTAATTGGTAATATTTCAGATGTGTGCGTACTCTAAAAATGTCAAATTATAAGAGATTTTTTTTTTTTTTTTTAATCAGTTATCAAATGCCTATATTTATTAAAAACAGAACGATTGATCGATCATATGAAACCAGTGAAAAAAATCTTTGAGAAGAAACGACGTTCAACTTTCTTCTATTTTAATGCACCGTACACAGGATTGCAGTACATAGGTTTTAATAAAGTATTCAACATTTATGAAATGTTCTTTATAATAAATAAAAAAGAAAAAAAATAAATGAAAAAAAAAAAGAACAAAAAACGAGTAAAAACAACAACAGCGGCGGTGGCAGCAATAGCAGCAGCAGCAACGACAGCAGCGACGGCAGCAGCAGCAGCAGCAGCAAGAACAACAGCAGCAGCAGCTTAGGATACATTAGGTCTTTACAATATGATAACAATCAATGGACTATATGTCATCATAATGTAAAATTCGTATGTAAGATAATTAACGTTAATTTAACCATTCCAAGAAGAAGAAGAGAAAGAAGAAGAAGAAGAAAAAGAAGAAGAAGAAGAAGAAGAAGAAGAAGAAGAAGAAGAATATGAAGATCATAGAATAATATAATTCTTTCAAAATTTTTTTCTTTATTTACAACATTTCTTAATGTTATAAAGCGAACAAATGTTATGTATATTACAGAAAGAAGATACAACATATATATTGCATTCGTTGTAAATGTTTCTTTTTCGTCTTTTTTTCTTTCTTTTTTTTTTTTTTTTCTTTTTTTGTTTGTTCTATAAAATTTATATTTAATAGTTTCGTCCCATAGCCGTTTTGTTATATTTAAAGAATCTCATAATTTATAAAATTATTCTGTATATATATATATATAAAAAGAAGACAAACAAAAAAGAAAAATAAGAAATGTCTGTATTTATTTTTAAATACTAGAAAAATCAACAGAAAATACGCTAAAGAATGGAAATATATATAAAAAGAAAAAGAAAAAGAAAGAAAGAAAGAAAGAAAGAAAGAAAGAAAGAAAGAAAGAAAGAAAGAAAGAAAGAATCTTGTTTTCCAGTGATAAAATTAATAATTTAAAAATCAAGAGCGTGCACATAGTCTTCCGTTTCGACTGTCAGTGCTTTAACAGTACAAAAAGTTAACGCAAATTGTAATTTAAAGTCATTGAAGAAGTATTAACATAACAAAATAATAGGATAATAGTGATATTATTCTATATTTATTATAAAACAAAAAACAATAATAATAACAATAATGTTTTGTTTCGTTAATGTTTATTTAATTTTTTAGTTTACAATCAAGAGGCTTTACATTTACGTTGAATAATCAGTGAATAAATTAATTTTTTATTGATCGCAAATCTTGAGGATACGTATTTCTTAAAAAGATGTACACACACGCATACACACACACACACACACACACACACATATATATATATACGTATATATATGTATATATATACATCTATATACATATATACATATATCATATCATATATATATATATACACCCACGCATACACACACAAGAGGAAATAAAATTATAGTAACGAATCCATGCAATTAAGGATTTTTGATATAAAGAAAAAAATTGCTCAGGCATCCTGTTACGGTGGAAACAGTATATTTTATTTATAAATTATATTTAGTCTATATATATATATATAAATTTTGACAGACAGGTCCGATTGCCATTTGAAAAGACTAATACAATGGACTGGTGCCTCCTCCTTCTATTTTAATAACGACCTTCGATAATACATATGAAAAATTTGTACAAAAAAATTATTTTATGAAGTTGTCCAGTTCTATCGTATGAAACTGTTTTATTTTTATAATAATAATAATAATAATAATAATTATTATTATTATTATTGATTGTTTTTTTTTTTTTTTTTTTTTTTTTTTTTTTTTTTTTTTTTTTTTTTTTTTTTTTTTTATATGAATGTCCACATATTATTTTGTTTAAATCAACAATGAGAGAAGAATTTTTGTTTGCAAAAGAGATGATAATCAAGTTCAGCTAATGTCGTTTTACATAAATAATGAAAAAAAAAAAAGAGAAAAAAAAAAGATATGTATGTTCACAGTGAGATTATGTCACGTAAGAGAGGAATACGTGACACATTGAGAAAGAACTATGGCACCACCTGGATATATTTATGGCAATTTAAAAGTCTTATCCCAAGATATGGAAACAAATGATTTAAATGATTTCATTATAATTTCTAAAGAGGGCTTATGTGCGAAGTATTTTGAAAAGTACTTAAAAAAAAGATAGAACAAAGAAAAGAAGAAAAAAAGAAAAAGAAAAGCAAAAGAATATTCTCTGTGCTCGACGTCGAAAAACAAATTAGTAAAGAAAGAAAATGACAAGGATTTACGAGCCCAGTCCAAAAACTAGAATTTAATTATTTGTAGCACATTAGACTAGTGCATTTATTTGTTAATATCTGTTAAAAAATAATATGTGTATTATACTTTAATATAACTATCGCCTCTCTCTCTCTCTCTCTCTCTTTCTCTCTCTCTCTCTTTCTCTCTCTCTCTCTCTCTCTCGTTGTAAATATAGTTTATAAGATTTAGAAATACTAGGCATTTCAAATAAATTCATGATACAATCGATAAAGCTCTCATCAATTTCCGTAAAAAAAAAAAAAAAAAAAAAAAAAAAAGAAAGAAAAAAGAAAAAAAAGAACAATCTCAATAATGATTTTAGAATTTGTTGAAAAAAGAACAAAAAAAAAAAAGGAGATATCTTTTAGCATTAGGATATACTACCGATGAGATTTAATTCGATGAAGAAGTAAAGATACATAATAAACAAAAAGATACATATTTATTCGATACATATCCTATTTACATAAACTCCCATAGTACCCCTATGAAAAAGAAAGATTATACAAATGATTAAACTTAATATACTTCCGGTTATCCTAGAAAATGAATTTGAACGATTGGCGCGACGGAAGGACGTGAATGCGCTTGCGCAAAAGCGCAATGGTGTCCAACGGTGGCGCCAGCTGACAGCGGAGGAAAACGGAATCGCACGAGACCGGCCGAAGTTCTCAGTCGCGGTCGCCATTTTGTCGGGTAGTCATCGGGTTCGTCGTGTTTCTCTCGGCTGCTGTGTTTTTGGTGGACGTAACCGCCGAAAAATTTGGGGCACAGCAGACTCGGCCGTTTTCACCCCAAATGGCTTGCTTGAACACGTTAAAGCAGGAGATAAAAACCCTCGAGTCCGTCTTCCCAAAGAGCCATGAGAGATTTCAAATAATGTCTGCGAGCGTGGACGAGCTCAGCTGCAGGTTCGTCGGTAAAAATGGGAAGAAATACGAAATACACGCCAATATAACAGTAAGTGCGTCAAAGTGTATTTATCTATTGTGACAAACGATTATGAATTCGATTATTTAATTTTACATAAGCCTTGATATTTTTCCGTCGGAGAAGCGCGCCTTCATTTCCGTCGTTGTTTCTTTCCTTCTCTCTCGCTCTCTTTCTCTCTCTCTCTGTGTCTCTCTCTGTCTATCTTTCATCTCTGTCTCTCTTTATACCGCCCTCCTTCTCTTCTGTCTGTCTGTCTACCTACCTCTCTCGTTCCCTTTCGCTCTTTCTCTCTCTGTCTCTCTCTCTCTCTCTCTTCCTTTACTCTCGTCTCACTCTCCCTTTTTCTCATACTCGCCGATTCTTCCTCTCTTTCTCTCTCTCTCTCTCTCTCTCGTTCTCTGTCTCAACCGATAAGGACAAAGAAACAACAACATTCTCATCGTGTTGTTATTTGGGACTTTTGACAAGAAGAATCTCGTTCGACTCTTCGATCTTTCTCTCTCTCTCTCTCCCTCTCTCTTTCTCTCTTTCGTAGAGCTCGAGTCACACGCTTTTACATTTAGCCCATATCGCCGTCCTTTCGCCGTACCACACTCGTAAGATTTTGACGTTGCTTCGATCGATCTTCCCTCCCTCTCTTTTTCCCTTCCTCCCTCCCTTCTTTCTCTCTCTCTTCCTCGATTTGTTCGATGGTTAGATTTTTGTCGAGGAATTAACGCGTCGCGCGCGTCTGGAGGTCAATGCGTGGTGTGTACTCGATAGAGGGTAAGGCCCTCACAACGGAACTACTACCTACCTCTCCTTTTATTATTTTTTATTCGTTATGATCAAACGGTGTGTACATGTCATTCGTCATTACGATTATTTCAATAGTAAAACGTCATCATCTTCGTCGTCGTTGTCGTCGTAGTCTTTTTCGTCTTCGTTATCATCGTTATCGTCGTCGTTATCATCGTTATGCTTATCCAATCATCTTTTCGTACGTTTCAAACAAACACGATTAATCGGATATATTTATATACATTGTACGTGTTTATTTCGTCTATTACGTCGTTATTCTTTTATTTTATTTTCATTTCTTTTGCTTTCCTTGTATTTCGCGGGTATCATTAGATACGTTACGCGATCGGTCGTTCCCGTCGTCATCGTCGCATCGTCGTAACTTGTAATTCGTGTATTATCGTAAGCATGTCATCTTTGTCCCGCAATAAGCCGAGTGAAACGAGCTTTTTGTTCGTTCGTTCGTTCGTTCGTTGGTTCGTTGGTTCGTTGGTTCGTTCCTTCGTTCCTCTTAAAAATAAGGTCTTCTCTTTTCTTTCTTCTTACCTTGCAGTTTTACGCAGTACGATTTTGTATGTGTGTGTGTGTGTGTGTTTGTGTTTTTTCCGGTACACAAGTGTTGTTCACCGAATTATTCGAATTGGTATTTTGATAATATCCGATCGTAAAAGAATTTTCATTTAATTTAACTTAATCGTTTCGATATGAACATATGTATGATGTGTAAGTAGTGTTGTTTGGTTTTGATATGATTCGTGAGATTTCTTTTTGATTGGGTTAAGTAAGTACATGTGGACGAAAAAGAAGACATCGTTGGAGCGAACGAAATCCGGGGTTTCGCGTCGATATTGGATATATATATATATGTATATATATCATAGATATATATACATATGTATTTGTTTTGTCGAAATAGCACATCGATCGTTTCGACGTTATGCTTTTCCAATAATTACCGTGGTATCCATCTATAGAGTGTATAAAGCTCGTGAAAAGTTTGTGTTTCTTGATAAATATCATTTTGTATTTGCTTCGTTACGAGTGAATGTAATCTTTTATTTAGACGTCTCTAAATTTAATTCAGACGCGAATAAGTAAGAATTTTTGTATTTTTTGTAATTTAGCTTCTTCTTTTTTCCTTCGTTTTTTAAAGAAAACGACATTTGGTTTTCAAGTAGGAATACTCGTGTGTTTATACTTTTAAGATACGTCTTTCATTCTTTCGATGTCGTAAAAGTACACGTCATTTATTTTCTTAGGAAACGTATCCCTCCACACCACCAGTATGGTTCGCAGAATCCGAAGAGACCAGTGTCACCAATGCAGTACAGATTTTAAGCAACACCACTGGTCGCGACAACCATGTAATCAATCAAGTTGGAATCCTCCTTAAAGAATTATGTCGGCTTCATTCTTTACCAGAACCACCAGACGTGGAACGACTAAGAACAGCATTGGACCCATTAAGATTAGGTGGAGCTAATGAAGCTATGGCGCAAAGAATGGAAGCTGAAGATACTGAAGATATTGACGAAGATGAAGAAAGCGAAGCGGAAGAAGATCTTCATTTAGATATGGATGAAGGTGACGCGAATTCAAAGACCAAGGTAAGTAGATTCCTTTTATTACTTTATTCTCTTTACTTACGTAATAAATTTCTATGCCTGTTATAAACATTGTAGAAGTAAGCATGTTATTTATGATTTTTACGGATTGCTATGTATTTTATCCGTACAAAGGGGGAAGAAATGGATTTAGAGCACCTTGCGACGCTAGAAAGGTTGAGACAGAATCAGAGACAAGATTACTTAAAGGGATCTGTTTGTGGAAGCGTACAAGCAACAGACAGGCTAATGAAAGAACTGAGAGACATTTACCGAAGTGACAGCTTTAAGAAAGGTATTATGTGGTTAATGCATCATGGATAATTGTCTGTATCGCCAGTCTCAGAGAAGTTAATATCTTTGAAAAACTTCATCTGTATCGTATAAATTTATTTCAGGAATGTACAGCATAGAATTAGTAAATGACAGTTTATACGAATGGAACATTAGGTTGATGTGTGTTGATCCTGATTCGCCTCTCCATAGCGATCTCATTCTTCTTAAAGAAAAGGAAGGCAAAGACAGTATTCTTCTTAACATGCTTTTTAAGGTATATAAAGCTGTGCGTTGAAAAATGTAATAAAAAGTGAGAGCAAACGATCTGTTCTCTTTGTAAACCAATGAGGATAACTTGTTTTTGATAAAATATTCTATTGTCTTTTTTTTTTTTTTCATTTTGATTTATTGTAGGAAACTTATCCATTCGAACCACCGTTTGTAAGAGTCGTACATCCCATCATATCGGGTGGATACGTCCTCGTAGGTGGTGCTATTTGTATGGAACTTCTTACGAAACAGGGCTGGAGTTCGGCGTATACGGTAGAAGCGGTAATAATGCAAATTTCTGCGACGCTGGTAAAAGGAAAAGCACGCATACAGTTTCAAGGCTCAGGTGGTGCTGGTAAAGTGTGCGGTGGACAAGGGCAATACAGTTTGGCTCGCGCGCAACAATCGTTTAAATCGCTCGTACAAATACATGAAAAGAATGGTGAGAGAATTTAATATTAATATTTGTGTATGCGTATGTATATATATATATATATATATATGATGTATATATGTATATATATATACACACACACATATATATATATAAAGTGGTTGGCTCCTTTGATAACACCAACACAAGATTTAAGGAATAATTCTTTGTCAGAAAATGTAACCGTCATTTTTGCCTTTTAAAAAGAGTATCTCTAAAACTATCTTTCCAGGTTGGTTTACTCCACCGAAGGAGGATGGCTAATGAATAAATATTATTGAGGAGCAAAATATGACGCGTGCTTACAGCTGAGACTTTAATTCGGTGTGTGCCCAACAAATAATTGTTACGATAATGATTTGATACACAAACACATTACCTAGGTAACTTAAGATACTGAATTAATCTAACGCATAATTCCTTTGATGGCTGAGAAAAGGCTGCCGCGCAAACGGTGACATGTTTGGTTTTGTATGCATAGATTTTTCAGTAATTAGGCATTTAGAGATCGTATATGATCGCTTTGACGAATGTGATTTATACGATCTTTTATCTCTCATTTGGAATTTATAATCATTCTTTAAAAATGCCAATTGATCTTCGAAAGAAACGAGATAATCCTTAGTTTTCGTTGATAATTCTATACCATACCATACCATACCATACCATACCATACCATACCATACCATACCATACTATACCATACTATATCGTACCGTACCGTACCGTACCGTACCGTACCGTACCGTACCGTACCGTACCGTA
>NC_057690.1:3263492-3306593 GCF_014466175.1 Vespula pensylvanica | reverse complement strand
GTACCGTACCGTACCGTACCGTACCGTGTCGTATCGTATCGTGTCGTATCGTATCGTATCGTATCGTATCGTATCGTACCGTATCGTACCATACCATACCTTAACATACCATACCATAACATAACATAACATAACATAACATAACATAACATAACATAACATAACATAACATAACATAACATAACATAACATAACATACCGTACCGTACCGTACCGTACCGTACCGTACCGTACCGTACCGTACCGTACCGTACCGTACCGTACCGTACCGTACCGTACCGTACCGTACCGTACCGTACCGTACCGTACCGTACTGTACTGTACTGTACTGTACCGTACCGTACCGTACCGTACCGTACCATACCATACTTTACACACACACACAATAAATAAATAAATAAATAAATAAATACATACATAATACATATATCATACATACAAACATACAAACAACAAACATACATACATACATACATACAAACAAACAAACAAACCAAACATTACATACATACATATATACATACATACATATATACATACATACATACATACATACATACATACATACATATATACATACGAACATAATGCGTGCGTACGAGAATAGTATGTAAACATTCTGTGAGATGTGTTTACGCGTTGTGCTTCCTGTCTTCATAAAAAGAGAGAGAAAGAGAGAGTGTATGAATGGGAGTGGAGGGGAGCAGCAGCTAGGAGAGGGTAGGAACGCAACACAATGATCATCGCTCTAATTATACTAAGAAGTTTTCCAATATCTTTTTATCATTGGGATCGTTTGTTAACTACATTAATCGTGCAATTCATTAGGAAAATCGTTCATGCGCATGTCTACGTATTTCTTTTTTTTCTTTAAAAAGAAGAAAAAATAACAATAAAAATTATTAAAAAAATAAACGAAGAGCAAGAGAGAGAGAGGAAGAGAAAGAGAGCGAGCGAGAGTGAGTGAGAGAGTAAGAGGGAGAGAGAGAGAGAGAGAGAGCGAGAGTAAGTGAGTGAGTGAGTGAGTGAGAGAGAGAGAGAGAGAGAGAGAGAGAGAGAGAGAGAGGGAGAGAAAGAAAGTAGAAGAGTGATAGAGTGAAAGAGTGTGGTGGTGACCTTTGTTGGAGTAAGAAGAGTGATATAATGTATCACAGTAAAATTGTGCATATTGTTTCAAGTTTGAGGCGAATTTTCCTTTGATTTACATTTTGTTACGCTTGATAATTTAAGTTGTTACATCATGATGACGAACGAGAAGGACACACAAGCACACAACCAAATAGTGATTAATTTGATTATAAGAAATTTGAAAAATCATTGGATTCGTGGAGATAGTTCCACAGGAAAATAGAATTCGAGATTGATTGAAGTAACGATTGATACGAAACTTTATATAAATAATAAATGATGATAATGATGATAGTAATAACAACAATAACAAAAATACTTTTTCTTTTTCGATTAAGTGAGCGTTTTTCACTGAGTGTACTTTTTTCTTCTTCCTTTTCTTTTCTTTTTATTTTCTATTGTTATCTTTATTTTTCTTTTCTATTTTTCTTTTCTTTTTCCCATTGTTGGTTTTCTTTTTTATCATATAAAGAACGAAACACGAAAAGGAGGCGTCGACGTCGATAGATTTTTCATCGGAAAGATCCAAAATATATATATATACATATATTTTTACATCTCTCGTATTAGCCGATTAGGCGACAGATTATAAGACTTTGAAAAAAATAGCGATCGTACGTGTTAGTGCAATTGATGTCGATACGTTTAGATAGAATTATATTAGGAGTATGAAACATACGGCATAATAATAATAATAATAATAAAATAATATTAATAATAATAATACTACTACTAATAATAATAATATAATAATAATATAATATAATATAATAATAATAATAATAATAATAATAATAATAATAATAATAATAGTAATATCCCTCTCGCTCCTTCATTTCAGAAAAAAAATTGCCAAAGTTTACGTTTAGATCTCTTTAATCGCCTAAACATTGTCCGTTTTTTTGTTTTTTATTAAATTACATAACTTATTTCTCTTACATTGTTTGACGTACAATCGAAATGAGTATGTAACAAATTTTATATAGTTGTATATGTATATATATAATATATATATTCGGTTGTGTAAAACTGTTTGTGTTACTTTCCTTATAAGGGATTGCTCTTTAAAATCTTTTACTTTTCTAATTCTCTTTTTTGTTTCTTTTTTCTTTCGGATGAAGTACTGCTAAAAATTAAAAGAAAAAAAAAAGATAAATAAAAACAATAGAAACAAGAAATTTGGTTGTGTGTAAAACGTTTGATATTGTCCACTTTTTGTTACTTTCTCTACGTTTTGAGAAAGAAAGCATTCATTGCGTATAATGATGCGCCATTACGTTATATAGTTCGTCTTATAATAACGCCAAGGCTTTGATGCCATTCTCAAGCGTTTAATAGTGTATTTTATGTGAATGTATATATATGTGTGTGTGTATATATATATATATATGTATGTATGATATGTGTGTGTATATATATACACACATAGATTATATGATCGTATATGAGCCGGTGATTATGAGAGTGTTGTTTAAGTAAACAATTTCGAAAAATTAGTTTATTGCGTAATTTGTATGGCAATTATCTAATATTATGAATTATGCAATAAATTAATTGTTAAAAATTTTTGACTATATATACACACACACTCAACAATATATATACATATATATATATATATATCGTGATTTTTTGACCATAAATTAAATAACGCATTGAAAGAGAGGGAGTGAGAGAGAGAGAGAGAGAGAGAGAGAGAGAGAGAGAGGGGGAGAGAGAGAGAGAATCTTTGTTGATCAAAACGTTGGTAGAGTTCAGTTGCGGTGTAGTCAAATTTATATTATATCTTTACTTGAAAAAGAAGAAAGAGAAGAAGGAAAGTAATCGGATGAAAAGGAGAAAAAAAGAAAGAAAAGAAAAGAAAAAAAGTTATAAACAAAGGAACGTTTAGACGTGCGTTATAAGTCATTATGTTTAAAGCTCATATCATTGTAAACTCATTTCTCTTACATTATTTCATTCGTTTTTAATAAGTGCTGACTGACGTTAGTGTAATAATTCTCGATGCACTTTCTAAACATAGCGCGATAGAACTTATAATAGCAAACAACAACAACAACGTCATCATATCCTTTCTCTCGAGAGAAGAATATCAATTTTCATACATACCACATTGCACTTTAAAAACGAAGAATAAAATGACGCCGGATATACATACAACTTATATATATATACACACACATATATATATATATACAGCGTCGTATCATTTTAAGATACACAAATATGCATACGTTCATCAAACAAATCTCTCTTTTGTCACCGTTTATAGTCGCATCGATGCAGTTAAGAAAATACAAATGTCGCTTGCAAGTTATTTTTGCAAGTTGTTTCGTACATACATATTATATACGTATACACATACACATACACGTACACGTACACGAATACATGCGTAAAATAAAAAAAGGAAAAAAGAAAAATATCGAGTACGCAAGAAAAGGTATATTTTAAACCGTGTATATATACACACACAGATATACAGATACACTGAGAAAAAAAATCACGTATTAACATAGAGAGACACGAAGATTCTCTTTCGTACGTACGTATGTTTCATCTTCGTATTCTGCTGCTCGCAGTGAATCGCTTCGTTTCACACATTTTTTACGCGCCAAAGCGGAGTGTCTTTTTGCGAAAAGAATGATAGATAGAAAGAATGAAAGAATAAAATGTGAATGAGGCGAGAAAAGGAAAGTTAGGAAGAGAAGATGGAAGAGGAGGAGAAGAAGAAGAAGGAGGAGGAGGGATGTAATTAAAAATGGAATCACGTAAGACGGATTTATAACAATTAATTATCATTGCGACGAAGGCTTACGAACGAGAGAAAGAGAGAGAGAGAGAGAGAGAGAGAGAGAGGGACGGAAAAGAGGACTTCTTATCGATCTATTTACGATCTATCGGATTGAAGAAGACATATTTTTCTTTTTCTCTTCTTTTTTTTTTCGGGATTATTGCGACGATTTTTTCGACAATTATTATTGACTACTTTCGTCTCGACGTTAATGATATACATATACATATTGTAAACACACATATACGACGACAACGATCTATTCGAGCAAAGTGTGTAGCGAATGGGACTCCCGATAAAATTATGCGCTCGTTAATTGTAATTATATTGCCGGAAGAAAGAAAAGAAGGACAGAAGAAAGAAAGAAAGAAAGAAAGAAAGAAAGAAAGGTAGATAGATAGATAGATAGATAGATAGATAGAGAGATCGAGATAGATAGAAGCGTCTCATTCGAAAGTATTTGTGCGATATATGAAAAATGATTGAGGGAAAAAAAAAAGTTTCAGAAAAAAGGAAAAGGATCATTGTGATGGGAGAGGTGAGGTGTGGGTAGGAGAGAAGTACGGTGGGAGAAGAGATCGGTCGAGGGTAGCGATGTAAAGAAGAAAAAAATCATGTTGTGTCACGAGGTACGAGGAAAAAAAATGTTTTCTAGCTTTTTAAGTGTAGATCTTATATAGAAACGCGATTCTCGGACTCACACATTGTTATCATCTCTCAACGGGGCCCAACGATAATGATTTGTACAGCCGTGCCCCGAGAGATTAAACATATTTGAGTTATCATATCGATTGTTCGACGTCGTTAAGAAATATCGTGTTATGTTTCGTAATTTTTCTCGAAAGCTTCTCTTTCTTCTTCTTCTTCTTCTTCTTCTTCTTCTTCTCTTCCTCCTCCATCTTCTTTTCGATCACTCTATTTTGTCTACAGTTCTATGTTTATTTCTTTGTTACTACTTTTTCTTCCTCTTCCACCTTCCTAATTTTTTTGTTACTACTTTTTCTTCCTCTCTATCTTCTTCATTTCTCCTTCTTCTTTTTCTTCGACGACTTTCTATCTGCTTTACTCCGATCGTTCATTTTCTTTTTCTTATTTTGCTTTTCTTCTCTTTCTTTCTTTCTTTCTTTCTTTTTTTTTTTTTTTTAAGTATTTTTCCCCTTTCTCTTTTATCTCTTTCCGTCCCCCACATCTTCCTTTCTCTTTTATCCTTTCGATATTATAATTCGCTAAGAAGAAGAGGAGTACCACGACGGGAAAGGAAAAGAAAAACAAAGCGAAGTGTGTAACGCATACTTTCTATATTTTTGCTACTAATATCGAGGGCATTATATTTTTTATTGAAAATAAATCGGAGATATATTGTCGTGATCTTTGCGTTGTCCAGAGGGAGAACGGGAGGTGGGAGGGTATGAGGGGTTGGGTGGGTGGTGAGAGGGTGGTGGTGGGCGGGAAGATGTGTTAGAGAAAAGGATAAGAACGACTTAGGGTGGAGTGAGACAACGATGATTAAAAAATGCTGCTTGTGTTTTTTTGTGAAGAAGAGAAAGAGGGAGAGAATGAGAGTGTGAGTGAGAGAATGTATGTGTGTGTGAATGAGAGTGAGAGAGAGGGAGAGAGAGAGAGAGAGAGAGAGAGAGAGAGAGAGAGAGAGAGAGAGAGAGAGAAGAGAAAGATAACGCAGAGTGAGACGAATCGTTCTTCGATATTCGTGTTCGGTTTAATATTTATGGTACAAAATATCGAACGTCATAATGATCTTATATTAAACGTAACGAAGCGAGGATTATCATTAGTGAAAAACGCGGTCGAAAAAAATATGTTAGGCTACTATACGTCTTATTTCCAATGTGTCTAAGATAATTGTATACGCACTTTGTGTACAGACTGTATAAAGTGATTTTTCAAGTAAAGGTCCATAAAAACGTTCGTTTCAACGATTTTACCATGTCATTGATAATCCAGTACAATTGTGTGCGTACGTGTGTGTGTGGCGTGTTCTGGTAAGAAGGGGTTATTATCAAAGTGCGAAAAAATTGATTTTGAATGTTTTTCTTTTTCTTTTCTTTTTTTTTTTTTTTTTTTTTTTGGTTTTTTAAATAAAGTAAATAATACGCTCGTTTTAACGAGACAAATTTCAATTTTCTAGTATAATTATTGACTTTAGTAATGCACTATTAAAATCATGTATTAATAATGAAACCTCTATTGCGGTATAGTGCATGACTTTAAAAGCATTTGCCGCGAAAATTTGTTTTTCCTTGTTAGCATCTTGTTATGTTCTTTTGTAAGTGAAAGGTACGCCCTTTTTCAATGAAACCCAATTTCAATTTTCTAGAATAATTATTGACTTTTCTAATTCGCTATTAAAATCATTTATTAATAATGAAATCCCCTTGCGGAATAGTATATAACCAAACGCTTTTATCACAATAAGTCGTTTTTGCACGTTAGCCTCTTTTTTTATCGGAACACGACGCACATATACAATGCATATATGCGTGTATGTGTGTGCGAGTACGAGTGATCGTGGTGTGTGTGTGTGTGTATGTGTGTAGCATTAGATTGGAAGAAAAGTTTGTAGCATTTTCCAATAGACGGCGTATAGAAAACGTGCTGCGAACTTTTCTTCCGACCCGATACATTGTAAATATATAATATGTATAGTACAGTGATATACATATATAGCGACGCACGTATTAATAATTATTTTGCACATTTCCTTCTAATTTTTGAAGAAACGTAGTTATATTAATTAAAGAGATTTTTTTTAAAAATCAATTTTTTGTTTTCCTTCACGAGTATTGGATAAAATTTTTTATATTAAAAAGAAAAACAAAAAAAAATATATATATATATATATATATATATATATATGAAAAAGAGTAGTACGAAAGAATTAAAAAAATTGTTGTACATTATATGATAAGTCTCATTTTGAAGTCAGGCTAGAGGGATAATTTTGTCATCTAGGAATTCAATGCGTGTAAGGGAAAGAGAGAGGGAGAGAGAGAGAAAGAGAGAGAGAGAGAGAGAGAGTGTGTGAGAGGATGTGTGCGAAAGAGAGAGAAGGAGGGAGAATATATCGAACACAATTTCACATAGTACGGAGAAGGTTAATGGGTTGTCCGTATTGCCATGCTATCAGTTTGTATTTCCCATGGGATGAGGAGAAGGAGGAAGAGGAGGAGGAGGAGAAGGAAGAGGAAGAGGAAGAGGAAAGCGTATTCTCGCTCTCACACCCGAAGATAACGCGCTTGGCAATTTGCATAACGCGTGTGTGCACCTCGAATATGCACATAGGTATAATACATATATTCATATACATATACATACATATATATGTATGTATGTACGTATGTATGTATGTATGTATGTATGTATGTATATACATATGACGCATAACCCCGTCAAATACATTTCTTTTCATCGAAAAAGGGAACGTCCCTTTCGCTTGGATCATCCTATCCCATAACATTTCTCCTGATGATACGATATTCGTTCGTTCGCCTTTATAGTGTCCAAGAACGTGACTCCTTTGATCCGTGACTACTGAAAATTTTTCCTATTGCTTCTTTTTTAATATCATATGTATTGTAGGATAGTTCGTGAATCCATATATTAAATATATGGATACATATATGTATATAATACTTTGACAGATATTGATATGCTAAATAGGATTAATGATAGTGAATAATTGTCGTGAATGATCGATGCAAATGTAAAATGTTTAAGCGATGTATAATAATTAATTAACGAGTTATTAATGCTTTTTGATCGATTAATTTTCAATTGAATATATTGTAATATATATTTACATATACATAGGGTTTATCGATTGACAAATCGGTTCTCTTTCTTTTCTTTCTTCTTCTTTTTCATTCAACACGATTTCTATAAAAAGTTCAATTGGAAAATTTCAAAACTTCATGCTTTCAAAGGACGTCATTTTCAAAGAGAAAATCTTTATATGTATACGTTATATTATATTACAAGTTTATGTTAGAAAGTTTCGTAAAGAAAAACACATATTGTACGTAGATACGATCAAGGACTCTTCCAATACTCTTTCCTTTATCCCTTATGGGATACCTTTTTCTGATTTTTATACTTATGTATTATCGTTACTGGTCAAACGATACAATTTCGATACGGTAGGTACTTTTCGATAAATCAATTTACGACACGTGGTGACCACGAACGTTACGTTCGATATACCTATTTTCTTCCTCCACCTTCTTTTAACCCTCCCCAACACCCACAAGTTTTCTTCCTACTTACCTACCTAGCTATTTACCTTCTTACCTTCCTCATTCCTTATCCTACCACCTTTCCTTCACCTAACAATTCCACAATCTTCTTTTTCCGTTTTCCTTTGAAAACGAAGCCAGTCAACGCAAAGAAATTCGAACGTGGCTACGAAAATCCAATCGAATCACATCTGCCCTTTTCCCGGTTTATCGCGACCCTACTAGAAGATTTTGCATTCAAATTGGATGTTGCGTTTCTTTCCTTCTTCTAGCTTCTTCCATTTTGTCCACTGGTTTTGTGCTCCTGGATTGGTATACATACATATGTATCGGTTTTTTTAAATTCGATTCTTGATCTTTTCTTCTTAGTTTTCTTTTTTTCTTAATTTATATGTATAACTATAAGTATAACTTTTTTTTTTTTATAAAATAAAATCGCTATTATCGTGCGGGATACGTGGATGACTTTTGACGATAGGACACATGTTCGGAATAATTAAATTTTCTTTGGTTTTTTTTTTATGTAAATCTGGTCTTGGTTTTTCTTCTCTCTCTCTCTCTCTCTCTCTCTTTTTTTTTTAATTATATAATTTATATACGTAACAATCTGTGTTATAGATGGGAAAGGGGTGAGTTTGGATTTGTGAGGATGATTAGTTGGACGTACATTTTTTTTTAGTCTGATAATGTTCTTTTTTCGAATAAAACAAACTTTTTATCACATACGTTCGATATATATGAGCAATTTAGAAGGCATGGCAATTAACTTCATTTCTTTTTTTTTTCTTTTTTACATTTTTTATTATCGCTACGTGAATAACTATCGGCCCCAATCCTGTATTTATATTTCGAATGAAATTTTAGTTGCTTATTAATTTTCTTTTATACATTTTATATTTTATTTCATTCGATAGAGGTAATCGATATAGCTTTTAAGCGACGTAGTGACGTAACATACTATATATGCATATAGAGAAAATGTTATCAATAATATTAGACGTATATTTACGTTAAAAACAATTACATTTAAATCACTCTTTTGTATTTATTTTACCGTTTTAACAAATCGACATTGACGGAGAGTACGTGTCGAGTTCGCTCCGAGTAAATCAAACGAGTTGATATTTTTATAGGAATATACATAGCATGATTCGTTAGTAACATATTCGATATACACGTAACAACGTATGTATCTATATTGTTCGTATCAATCACTCTGATTTTACGAAGGAATTGTAAATTCTAACTATCCAACTGTGATTGTTTAGCGGTGCAACGAAATCGAAGTTGTGGTATCGTTAAGCTCAACTTTCGAGATTCATACTTGTTCGACGTTCTATATACACATACATGCATACATACATACATATATACATACATATATACGTATATACGTACGTACGAATTGCAGAAACAATTACGAGAATAAGCACGTAAACGCTGAAAGGATGTTTCCTAGATCGTTTAGTCTCTCTCTCTCGCTCTCTCTCTATCTCACCTTTCTCTTTATTTCTGTTTCTCTCAAACTCTCTTTCTAATGTTTCTCTATTCGTATTAGTTTCGACAGAATTCATTAGAATTCTGGTTGCTCCTCGACGTTAGCGAAATGTCAAAAACAGACAATTATATTCAAAATTGTACGAAGTATCTATTGAACCGTTCGATAGTTTACGTTTCATATAAAAATCTAATCTTTATGTTTATATAAATAGTTTAATAATAGATTGACTTGAAATTGATAAGAGAATTTTTAATCGATTTGGACTTGAAAATTTTTACGTTTCACGTTAAAACGCGAACATATTTTTTCAATCTTTTATCTCTTATACAAAAGGAATGAGATCGTTATACTTTTTTTTTTTTTTAGGTTTTAAAGTAAAGTTTCTTCTTTTTTTTCTTATGAAGATTGACAACGACCATGTACAGGGTGGGTTAAAAATAGATAATTCTTTTTCGAAACTTATCATATCATTATTTCGTAGGGGTTATTATTATTATTATTATTATTATTATTATCTTTCGGAGAAATGTTTCAGGCATGTTCTGTTTCTGAATAGATACGCGAAATAAATTCATCGATAAGTTCGCTGAGAAAGCTCGTTCGGAATACAAATACATTGAGGTGGGAGAAAAAAAATGCGTAGGTGGTGAAGTCGTGGATGAACCGGACGAGTGTATATTGCTCGTAAACAATTTGTAGCGCGTTTTCGAAGGATTCCCACGAACGACAATATAATGGAAGGTGCCGCACGTTCGGTCACGAACAAAAGATAATAACGCGCGTACGTCGAATATTAATGGCCGAACTCGTGCGGTTGAATTTATCAGAGTACGGAAAGTCTGTGCCGATGGAAGAAAAAAAAAAAAGAAGAGAGAGAAAGAGAGAACTTTCCATTTAGGTTTTCACTGGTTTTTTTCTTTGTGTTGTTTTTTTTCTTTTTTTTTTGTCGAACTCTTGATTCAGATTCTTAAAAAAATATTTTCGACACTTTCCAACTTACGATTCATTGATTTTTATTAAATTAATTTTATTTTTAAATTGCTCTTGAAAACAGATATCGTTTATTCGAAGTAATAAAATTTTTTATTAAATCCCCTAGTAGCAGGCAACATATTGTAACTTGGATGCAATAAAAAAAAAATTATCATTGTATAGGGGCTTCGAGTTTTTTATCGATAGATGGCGTTGGCAAGCAACATTATCGACGAAGTATGAAAGGTTGCATAGCTTAAGGCACACACCATGGAATATTCCGGAGGATAATTATCCACGCAATTTTTATATTCATTGTGTGTAACTTTGAATAAACTAAAATTGCAAGATTTTCATATATTACCAATATATATATATATATATATATATATATATATATATATATAAACTCTTCATTTCGCCGATAACTACGAATTTTCTCTTTATGTAGATATTAATAATAAAATAATATTATTGTTATTATTATTATTATTACTATTATTACTACTATCATTAATATTATTCAGGATCACTCACGTAGGAAGAGATGAGTGTATGCACGTGTAACCTGAAACTATGACCGGCCAAGTATCAACAGGTGCTGTCAGTTGGTTGTTACATTTAATCGCTTCCTATTCTCTGTCAGGACTGTTATAAGTTAAGGGATTAGAATTTTGAAGAGAGATATACGCAAGAATATTTTCGAAGGAACGATTTAACCTATTATTAGAAAATCGATTAATACCAGGTTGAAATGTAAGTCCATTGTTCTCACTAAATGAAATTCATGATAATGGAATTAATTCTATTTTTCTATAGATAGATAAATATTTACCTTGACAGGTAGGTATATCAAAGTGAATTCATGTTGCTGTCCAGTGAAAGGGTCAACAATGGTAATGCGACTGTACAATGAGCGTTATCTCGTTCTCGACAATGACACGGTTAACAATGGACCCGTTACGCGTCGTCGTTCTTGGCCATTCAGGAACGTCACTGTTACACACATAGCTACGTATCTACTTACATACAGGTCACATCCAGCGATAAGGTGTTGTAGAAGAAATATCATTTTTAATCGAGAACATTGAAAATCGTCTTCTCTTTCACGAAAGGAAGGAAGAAATCTTAGAGAAGGGTAGTAGACGGGGGTTGAAGAGGTAGGATACTAAAGGATGGATACGTAAGTTGTTTGGCATCCATTTGGGCTGCAGGAGGTGAGCCCATTCCGAGATTGAATCCCACAAAACTGGCTGCGTCACGGTGTTATAATTAATTTATAATACCTCTAATTGCGCGGCCATGTCGGATGTGGCCGTCCCGACGTTTAATTTGTTCGCTAATTAAACGAGCTACGCGGCCTGGCACAATGCGCTCTCTCTCTCTCTCTCTCTTTCTCTCTCTCTCTTCTCTCTCTTTGTCTCTTTATGTGTATGCGTTAGCGCGCGAGCACACACATATACACACATATATACACACATTTCTACTTTCCCAAAGAGAAGCAGTAGACGACTCTAGGGGTGGCTCGAGTTGGCTCGAGGTGACTAGGGGTGGCTCGAGTTATGCATTCAGGAACGCCGAGAGTGGAACCGTTTCATGGTATCTCTTCTTCCTCTCACTTTTGTGGTTACGGATTCACCCTTCTTTTTCCTCTTCCCATTCTCTTCATTTTTCTCTTCATTCGAACGGGAAGCAAATCTACCTCTTTTCGTTTTTCTTTTCTTTTCTTTTTCTTTTTCTTTTTTTTTTCTCCTTTTTCCTTCTTTTCTCTACGGATGTCGTCGATTGTGACGAATTAATCGCACGAATAGCATCGATCTTTTTTCCCTTTTTCTTTCTTTCTTTTATTTATTTATTTATTTTTTTTTTTTAGTCTCGTTTCGATGACACTCGAACGTAAACTTTCGTATCTCTTTTTGCGATACTGTCATTATTTTTCTTTTTTAAAACAGTAACAAGAGACATGAAGAATGTCGAGAATAATTTGGTAATAATCGTTGTTATAGCTTTTGATCGGTTGAGTAGTATTGATTCAATAAAATACATAAAAGAGTAAAAACTTCATCTCCCTTATAGAGAGCCATCGTTTTAAATGGTTTGACTCGAATCGAACGTTGCCGGTCACGTAGGAGATTAACCGACGTGCTACTTTCCATAAAAAGTTTCGGATTATTCGGTACGGTCATAAAGACGACAAACGAATAGAATCACCGATGAATTTTTCCGCGAGCGAGACAGCACGAACTTTGACCTTTTCTACGAACGAGTTTAATCCGGGCTCGCGAAAACTTTTATAATAAGAGGCTTGACAAGTCGGGAACGCGTTATAGTAGAAATCGGCAGTTATTTCGACGTTAAAAGTTATATTATTATAGCTTTTAGGCGGAGCTTCTTGGGAGGAGGGTGGTGAGAGGGTTTGGTGTTGGTGGTGATGGTGGTGGTAGGAGCTCCTTTTCGCGTATGGATGAACTCGCGTTACCGTAATGGCGGACCTGGATATAGCGAAGCGATATATTTGTAATCGCTTTACGTACCGTGGATACGGTCAAAGTTCAACCTATAGAAGAGAGTAATGAGCTGTACGAGAGTATTAAGCGTTCTTTTGATATAAGCACCTTAAGACGGTTAATGAGTATTCGACTTACCATAGGCAGCCACTTGGAAATGATTCTTCTTGATTAACGTCCTTTTCTCGTTAGATGGAATAAATGTAACGTTAAAATATATTTCATCCATCATGATAGAATTACATTTTTTCATTTATTAATCATTACCCCTGGAGATAGACAAACCTCTATAATACTTTGTAGAAAAATCCTCGTGAAGGAGCTTCATAAAATTTATTTTATAAAATACAAACAACAAATGATAAATGATAATTTTATTCTCTTTTGTATAAAATGTTACGGTAAAATATCCTTTTCATCTAGGTAGAATTACATTTTTTTCCATTCGTTAATTGTACGCCTGGAGAAAGGCAACCCTTTATACTTCTTTGTAGAGAAATCTTCGTAAAGGGGCTTACAAAATTTATTTTAAGGCTGTTCATCACTCCCTGCTCTTATAATGATTTACGCTAACAATGAGTAATTCAATGAGGCGTAATTCTTGATCGATTTTGATGAACAAGGTCTCGTTTTGAAGACGATGGTTTAAGCGAGAACACGGCTTTCTTGAATTTTTAAAAAGGTTTATTTTCCTTAAAAAAAAAATATCGCGTAAAAAATGGTGTCCCTTCGAAAATAATTTATGCATAGAAATAAGATTTTCTCAAAAAATTTTTCTAAGACCATGTTCTCGTTTAAACCTTCATCTTTGAAGCAAGACTTTGTTCATTAAAATCGATAAAAAATGACACCTACACTCACTATTGTTGTAAACGTTGTTTTTAATGTTTTTCATGAAAAAAAAGTTTCGTATATTGGTGCCTCTTGAACTTTGTAGTAAAAGAGAAGAAGCTTATAATGATTTTTGTATAAACGCTTACGTAGTGTGCGTTTTGCAAAATATAATATTTCCACGAAGTAAACGATTCTTTGTATGTGTGTGTGCATAAACTGAGATTCAGATTTTCTTAATATTACGTAGTAAATATAAAATTATGAGATAAAATAATTTAATATTTGATTTCACTTACATTTCGAACACGGAGTTGTTACCTACATTTAAAGTAAACAACAACAAACTATTGGTTGACTTTGATACAAATCCAGTCAGTTTTCTTTCGTATTTCGACGAGTTAACATCGTCGAAACTCTCTCTTTCTATACGACTAAAATCAGATAATTTATATTTTCGATAATTTGATAATTATTTAAACAATATATAGTGAACACGATATATAGCAAACCAATATTTAAACGATAGTATATTCGTTTAAACATTCAATAGCTCAGAGCACGCGATAAATATAAAACAATCTTAACATTTCAATGCGATTAAATTTTGAAGAAGGAAACATTGTCTTTGTCTAATATCAACAAAAACGGACTGTAGACGAACATGAGCTGTTATCGAATTAGTTTTCTTTTACATTCCGACGAGTAAACATCGGAGCTCTCTCTTTTCATACGTTTAAGATTAAAATATTAATGCTTTTGCGAATTTTATAATTATTTAAACAATATATAATATACACGGAGTATAACAAATTAATATTTAAACGATAGTATATTTATTGAAATATTAAATAGCTCAGAGCACGCGATAAATATAAAATAATTTTACTTTAATATTTCAATACGGTTAAATTTTGAAGGAGAAACATTACCTTTGTCTAATATCAACAAAAACGGACTGACAGAGTTCACAGACGAACTTGAGTTGTTATCGAACTAGTTTCCTTTTACATCTCGACGAGTAAACATCGGAGCTCTCTCTTTCCAAGCAGGTAAGATTAGAAATGTAATATTTTCGATGATTTTATAATTATTTAAACATCGTATTATCTACGTACTTACAATATAATTAATTAATATTTAGAGAATAAATCATACACTCGGGAAGTAAAGTCGGTGTCGGTCGTAACAAGAAATTCGTCTTTAGTTTTTTATTTTCGTCGAAGTTCTGTTTTCATCACCTTGAAGAAAATCGTTCAATAACAACGAAGGTTGAAGGTAAATATATTTTTATATGAAACATTTTTTCAATATTATCGAGTCTTTGTTACAAGAACGATGATACTAATTACTTCGTTTCTATTTTTCTGTTTCAGAATTTCGTTGCAATAGTGCGCTAATGTAGCAATGAAGTAATCGTGTATTTGTATTTTTAATATAAAAAATAAAAAGTCGCGTAGTAGAAGCAGTGTTTGTTCGTTCGCGTTTCGCGATTTAAACAACCAGTGTTTTTGCATCGACTGCGAGCAATGCAGTCGTTAGAATCAGTGTTTAAGCTGCAAAGTTTTGTGTTTTTTTAATAGTCGCAAAAACTGTATTTATACGCGAAAGTTTCGGGAATTAACTTCAATGACCGTTCGTTGATAAATAATTATCGAGTATTAGAGTCAGTGCATCATTAAAGAGGATCTCAACCAACTTCGATATCGACCTATCTCATTTTCAACCACCTACAAATAATCTATCCTCGATTTCGACCTAATTCGCTGTACGGGTGTTTTGGAGCCATCGCAGAACTTCTCAAGTAGTAAGTGAATTTTTAAGTCCCTCCGATCACTCAATCATGTCGAGGACTAAAGATCCTAATCGACACGAGTGATTGGTTGTAATTAATTAATGAAAGAGATTTGAGTGACCACGAGTAAATTTCTTTGGAGATTTACTCCTGAATAGTATCTATTTTTTGATTTATTTATTAGATCAGAATAAGGTCTCCTTGTTCAAACGCGTTTATAATTATGTGAAATTTTGAATATTTTAATGTATTTTAAAATATTTTTCTCTCGCGAAAATAGTAAAAAATCGATATTAACGAATTCTGATAAAGAATAAGCAAGAAGACATTCGCGATGGATAATCTCTGGATTACATGCAAAACTGTATGATTTTTTTTGTAATAATTAGAATAATCGCTCGTAAGATGGAGTGTTCGAGGATTTTCCATTATATTTTTAGATAGAAATTAATGAAATATTTAATCAATTTCAATCGATAAAAGAAAAGTCTTTGTAGAGTCATTACTTTCGAAAGAGAAAAGAAACTATAAGCTATTATATATTATAGTCATTTTCAAAGGTTCACCAGAAAATTTCGAGAATGGTTCTTAGTTATACTTTAATGTTACCATGTAGTCACTCAAAATACTCTTATAATGATAGGAGTAGATTTGAATAGGATTATTTTATTTTCAATATATTTTTATTATTAAAATCGAGTAATAAATTTGTCAAAGTTCAAACAGAATCATAATTTTGTTTTAATAATATTAAGTTTTATATTAAAGTTAAATCAGAAATTTTGCACTTTTCTTCTTTTCTAAAGTTCGATTAAATTCATAATTTTATTCTTATAAAATCAAGTTATATATTAAAGTTATAGTTGTAAAATGTACAAGATACAAGAATTGTAGGGACCACTGAAAGTACATTGAAGCAACATGCACACAAAGCTGAAAGGAGCACATACGAGTACACAAGTGTGCCAAGGTCCCATTTTGTCCCGCGTACACGAATAGGATTATTTGATATTTTGCATTTTTATTATTAAAGTCGAGTCTCATGCATTTTTCAATTTTTTCTTTCTTTTCTTCCTTTTAGAGTTAAATTAAATCGAATTAAATTTTGTAATTTTTATCTTTTACAAATACTATATTATTCATTTCTATAAAATTAAGTTCAATTAAAGTCGTAGTAACGAAACGTATGATATGGCAATTGTGAGGAGCACTGAAACTGCATTGAATAAAGGTGCACATGCAGCTGAAACAAGCACACTGGGATACGTGCCAAATTCTCTCTTTGCTACGCGTTACAGGAAAAGAATAGTTGTTTAGATCAGAATCGAGAATTTATCATATTCTTTGAAAAACTTTCTTAATGTCAATTAAATTAAATTAAAATGAAAAATTTTATCTTTCGTAAGTAATATATACTATTCGTAAGTAAAATATATACTAAGTAATATACATAAATATATACTTTTTTCTTTCTTTATCTCTTTTATTTTTTATGAAATCAAGTAATGTTAGGATCATTAAATTAAGGCCTTTTTAAAATGACGAAACGTATAGGAAATAATAATTACGGGGAACATTGCAACTGCGCTGATAAAGTATATAAAAATAAAATAAGTACACTTCGATATAAACCATCTTTATTTTTATTAAGTTTAAGGGATGCGATTAAGGAACAAAAATTTTTCATTTATGATAGAAGTAATTCAATGTAAGTTAAAAAATATATTAAGTTATGAATATTTAAAAATAAAATTTACATGAACATTCGTGATATCGATTTAGATTTTTATATAGAAAATCATCAATGGGTCTCCGGAAGCAGCAACCTCCAAGTGGTGAGACCTGGGTCGGTATTACTTGCGACATATCGAAATCTAAATCTAAATTATGTAACGCAAGTACTACCGGGCGAATGGCTGCATATTTTTACGTGTGTTTTCAAAATTTTTTCTTTCCAAATTTAATTAAATATTAAAGTACTTATATTTTATATTGCTCATCATAATTACAACGAATAAACGAATCAGCTATAGTATAATATAATTTTTAAATAATTTCTTCGAGGAATGTATTGAAAAATTAAAATTTCTTTATTATCCTTATTCGTTCTTATTTATTATTCACAAACAAATAAAATTTGATACAACGAACAAACGCTCTTCAATCAATCCACGTATGGTCAAAGAAATACAATCCGGCAAAAAACTTATTTTTTGCTTTCGTCAGAAATAATTACTATTTTTATTAAATGCGAAAATTTTTATCATACTCTAACTCATTTGTTAAGTAACGTCGATAGAGAAGTAGACGATATTACAGAAGCTTATACACCGTAGGAACAGACAAATAATGGGTACAATATTCGTAATTCATATTTTGTAATTCATATCATTTATATTTCTCGGTGAAGTCCGCATACGTTACGAGAGATAAATGATGAATAATAGCCTTAAATATAACGAATAAAATAACTTTATAATAATTTCATTGGATATCATTGATAATTGTGATTGTATAACCTCGTAAATATTTTTCTATTATTTTATATAAGATACAAGCAACATAGGTTTTGTTTTATCGATTAAATACGACGAATTGATTGGACGATTATTGTTGATATTATTTCGTGATTCGTTTCCTATGGTTCAACCGGCTCTCGTATACACTTCGTACGGACGGAGCAATTTGCAAGAAATTATTGTCTCCCCTATCTCTCGCTGGGAATCTCCATTTCCCGGACGCCTAATATGCTTATAACATGGGGTTGGGTGGGGTAGACTGGACGAGGGAGGTAGGGGGAGGGGGATGGGAGGACTGGATGGTGTCGTTTGAAGGTGTGTACCTAGTCCCGACTAATCAACGGTGTCTATTATAGCCGATCGTATCGTTCTCTCACGCGGTCTTCGTATTATTAGAAGAGTACTTCAAATATGAGCCCTCGAGCGTTAAATCGATACCGAATCGATATTAAATCGATTTTAGACCGAAACGTTGAAGTGATCAGATTAAATTCGTCACAAATGTCGTTGACGTTAACTTTGAAACTACCTATATGTATCCGGATAAATCCTCGTAAAAGGAAGGGATGATGTTCGTACGAGGGTATTAATTATCGGATTATAAATTTCCCAAGATTATTTTTTCTCTTTTTTTTTTTCTTTTTTTCGAACTAATAATCAATTTGTTTGTTTCCTGTCGGTCGCATTTCAATTATCGTTTGTCATTCGTTTTCCTTTTTTTTTTGTTTTTTGCATTTAGTGTAAATTCAATTAGTCACTTCATCGATGATTTCTACAAAATCATAGGTACGAGGGGTCGCATATCCCCAACCGCACAATTTCATTACCGACGTAGCGTAAATCATTTTGTTGACATTTCAATTATTTTCGAAAATACTCTATTACTCTAATGCGATCAATAATAAGTTACTATTCGAAATAACGTACTAGGACGTGTTTCAATCACGATAAACGAACAATATTTCATTTCTTTTTTAACTAATTCATCTAAGAGAATTTCATTTCATATTTACTCAGTTTTTATCGTTCGCCGTCCAGAAAATTAATCGACGGATTCACGAGCTTGCAAGAACGTTGAAAATATGTTTAGAAACACTAATGATTTTTTTGTTCTCCGTATATTTCTTTTTCTTTTTTTTTTGCCATACATACGTACGAAAAGTAATATAATCGTTACAAACAACGCAATATAACATTTTTTGTTATCTTTTTTCTTTTTTTTTTTTTCCTTTCATTTAGCTATTATTACGTTTGAACAGTGGACAGAGAATATTCTTTCGTACGAAGTTTAAACAATCCTCTTATATATTTTCCCTCGTACAGGCTGGAACGTAGTTAATGCGTATTTCTACGTTAATACGTGCGAGAGACAAGTTTTCCTTTGTATATATATATGTGCGTGTGCGTGTATATATGTATATATGTATGTATGTATTTTCTGATATTTCATTTTCATTCGTTGTCGTTCGCAAGTGTTTTCGACTTTAAATCAATATACACGTATGTATATGTATATATATTTAGATATAGATTATATATATATATTGTATTAACTATACATATAGGTATATACGAGAATATACGTATATATAGGCACGTTTTTCTGCCATTGTCATCTGTTATGAGTACATCAAACAATTATTGCACGTGCAATCGTTTAACACGTACGTCCAGCGACATTAACAATAGTGTACGTGGTTGCATCGTTAAGTTACATGACGTTCCAACGTAATTTGTCCCTTTTATATTCCTTTCACTCGATGATGATGAACGTTTCTAATAATAAATGTGCTCTTTTTCGAAAATTTTGCATTAATTCGACATGCTGACATTTTCCTATTCGTTAATAAAGTACTAAAGTAAAATAGAGAGAGAGAGAGAGAGAAAGAGAGAGAAAGAAAATTAGACGAGAAAAATATTCAGAGATATTTTTTTCCAAGTTTTTATATTACTAGGACTTTAGTTACTCGATCGTTATCAGAATTACAAAACTGTGAGCGCCCAGAGAAAGAGGAAAAGAAAAAGAGAAGAAAAACGAAAAGGAAAAATAGATAAAGGAATGCAAAGCTCTGTTTCTTCTGTTTTCGTATTATCTGTCGTTATTGAAGAAAAGCTTTAAGGATTTTTACACAAAAGCTTTTAAAGAATACGTTCTTCCCATCGACAAAAATCATTTTATCTTATCTTTGACATCGTATTTATTTTCTCTATTATATTTTCTTGTAGATTTCAAAATATATGTTATTTATTATGAACGTTTTAACGAAAATTATTCGTTTTATATCACAGATTTATATTACCCGTTAATTTATAAATATTTTTTTTATATAATCGAAGAACGATAAGAAATTTTTGTATTATAGTTCATTTAAAAATTTATTTCTCTAATTATTAGATCGGTTTTATCAGATATTTATACGGATATGTGTGTGTATACACACACACACACACACACACTCAAATATCCACAAATAAATATTGACTTATTTCGAATTGATTGTGATATGGAGAAGTCTAATAACGATTGAAAGTTGCTAGTATAAATATTTGAGTTAACACTTTATAGATTGCAGTTTAATTAATTACTCTTAGTACATGTGAAGTGAAATCTTGAGAGTTGAGTTCGGAACACTCCTGTATATCTTTGTAACCGGTAACCAATAAATTAAACATCCGATTTTCTCGATGCATTTGGTCAATATTTCGTTTAGAATATTATTGTTTTGATAAGTACGAATAAATCTAAGTATCACGTTCTTTTCTTTTATTTTTTATTACTTTCACTTTTTTAAATAAAACGAAACGAAAGACGTTCGAAAAGAAGGAAGAAATCAGATCTGTTCTTCGTAGGGCAAAATTTAATATTTACGATTATTGTAAAGTCAAACTTGATCGATCAATCGGGCGTTAAAAAATTTTCCTTTGATAATAATAATACTAATAATAATAATAATAATAATAATAATAATGATTTTGGAAAGAAAAAAAATATCACAGAAAATCGGAGTCTTTACTATTGCCAACGAAATCGGCCTTACGCGATATGTCTTGGAAAATGATGAAGTATTTAATATAAAGTTAATGTAGCTTGCGACCGAGGGCTTGATCGATGCTATCCATCGATCAGTTTCACACCTTCGAGAAAAGAGATATAGTCGTTCGCTCAGTTCTAGTTCGTCGCTCGTCGTAGAGTCTACGCGCGGCTTAATGGAGACGTTTTTATTAAACTTTCGGTCTCTCAGTTATTTCGATTTTCTTATTCCACCTACATAAATCATGCGACTAGCTATGAAGAACGCGAATTTCATAAGAATATGCGAATAATTCTTTACGTATACGAATGTACAATATACATATACATTTGTTACATAAATTTATAATTTATATACATTTACATTTATTTACTTACACATTATACGGTTATTATATAAATTTGTATATGATGAATATAAGTATGTATCTATGTCATAGTCATGTGTATGTATATATATGTAAGTATATATGATGCGTGAGAAATTCATAAATACATTCATAATATATAAATTTGTAATATAATACGCATATAGTTGTATCTTCTATGAATATATATAGTACGAAGTATGAATAAATTTGTTAAATAAATTCACATGTAGTACACAGTTCTATTTCAATCAGAGATATTATCAATGTATTTAAAAATTTAATATGTAGTAACAGCGTGTGATATCCAGTGTACGTATATATATATATATATATATATATATATATATATATATATATATATTTTCTACGAGTATGTAAACAATCAAGTGAAATTCGAGCGAAATTCATTGACGTAATTACCGGCGAAGTTATAACTGGTATAAATTATCAAATTTTATTGTACGTTATAAATCTTGTAACCAAGTTGACCGGACATTCACGTGTTTACACATAGTTACATACATACATACGTATATTCGAGATATAAACACAACCTTTCTCATTTATAATTCGATTTACTCGGTATACCGAGAACTGTTTTTTCTATCAAAATACAGTTTTGTTTTCGAGCTTGTGTACACTTCGATCAAGTTCGATAGAAAATTAATCATTCGGTCTTTGGAGAGTATTTGAGCGAGCAACATCGTTCCGAAGATGAGAAGATATCGTTTTATCTTTTTGGTAAATAGATACGTTAAGCGTGAAGTTCATGATATCTTAAAATTTACCTATTTACTATAACAAATTAATTAACATTATTAATTTTATCCAAATACATTATCCAGTTACGATTCTGCGTTTGTCGTCGACAGATTCAATCAGTATTTTTAAACGTTTGGCTAGTATTTTAAATAAATTATCAGTATTTATAATAAAATATCAGTACGCAATATAACTTATGTAAACATGATGCAATCCTGACATCTAATTATTTATACTGTCCAAAATATATTCGTATATACTGACAAATTTATTTTATAAAATATATATAATTAATAAATAAAAATAGAAGAGTTTCTTGTGTAACATAACGAACTTATACATTAGCATTATAACAGTCTACTGTTTTAATCCTCTTTTTCTCTTTTTTTTTCTTCGGATTAACAAGAGAAAGTATTCAACAAGAAATATATAATTGTTCGCGAAATTAGAGATTTCTTTTTTTTTATTAATTAAAATTATTAATTAAATTTAATTTTTCAATGTACATATACACCTATACATGTAGCTCATTAATTTATCGTTATTCGATAGTTCATAGATATTTGAGAAGATCAGTTGACATTTGTCGAATGGACCATACTCCTCGTCTATACATATAGTACATTTATGGTGTAATCGAGCTTATCGACTAAATAAATAAAAAGTAGATCTTTTTTGTTCTTGAAATCTTTCGAAGACGATCCATTACTTTAATTCTTCTTTTCTCTCTCTGTCTGTCTCTCTCTCTCTCTCTCTCTCTCTCTCTCTCTCTCTCTCTCTCTCTCTCTCTCTCTCTCTCTCTCTCTGAAACAACAACAGAAAGTGTTCAACAAGAAGTATATAACTTATCGCGAGTTTAATTATTCAGAGTTTTGCTTTTTTTATTTGAATTAATATCATGAATTAAATTGAAATTTAAATTCACATATACCTGTATACGTACTCTCGACCAAAAAGAAGAAATATTCAATATAAAGTATATAATTTTTCGCGGATTTAATTATATAGATTTTTCTTTTATTTTCATTGATATTATTAATGAAATTTAATTCTGATATATATATATATATATATATATATATATATATATATATACATATACACACATCTATATAAATAAAAATCATCAACTAATCGTTATTCGTTTATAGATATCGTTTATAGATATTTTAGAAAATCAGTCGACATTTGTCGAATGGACCATACTCCTCCTGTATACAAGTAGTACAGTTATGGTGTAGCCGAACTTATCGATTGTAAATAAATAAGGGGTAGATGTTTTTTTTTTTCTTGGAGTCTCTCGAAGATGGTCCATTGCACTAATTCATTCTCTCCCTCTCTCTCTTTCCTTTATATAGACTCTATGTAGACTTACGAGAGAGAGAGAGAGAGAGAGAGAGAGAGAGAGAGAGAGAGAGAGAGAGAGAGAGAAAGAGAGAAAGAGAGAGAGAGACCACAGTATCGGTGCGACAAAGGAGTAGTAGTACCCGTAGGAGGTGCTAGAGGATGAGGAGGAGCAGTAGAAGGAGGGGAAGAGGAGTAGGTAGAAGAGGTGGTGAAGGAGGAGGAGAGGAAAGAGGTACTCTAAGGGGGTAGATGCGTCGGCGTGTTGCGCCGTAGCTTTTGCCGCGGCACACGGCAGTCCATTGGCGAAGTCCTAACGAACAACCGCCGGTCACGAAGCTTTCCGTGTCGTCGAAAAGTTCGCGAGACCGCGTGTTCTCTTCGATACTCGAACGAATTTTCATATTATATAAATAATTGCTTTAAGGTTTTCCATCGCGAGAAGGGAAAATCTATTTCACGATTTTCCTCTTCTTTTCTCGAGTACGTTCCTTTTAATTCCCCTCTTTTTTATCGTCACATTTTTCCTTTTTTATTTTTTCTTTCTTTTTTTTTTTTTTTAAATACCTTTTCTCATTTTCTTCTTTTCTCTTTTCGTTTTGCTTTCTCTTCAAATTTCTTCATCACGATAGAAAAAGAATAAGGGCAGCGACGATCTTGAGTGATTTTAATTAGTGCGTTAATCTGTTGGTAATTATGAAGAAAAAGTTGTGAGAGAGAAAGAGAGTGTGTAAAAGATTTGTTTCTTCTCTTTTCTTTTTCTTTTTCGAATCATTGTCATTATCATCGTTATTATCGTCGTTATCGTCGTCGTCGTCGTCGTCGTCATCGTCGTCATCGTCGTCGTCGTCGTCGTGCGTGTTCGTCGTGCGATATAAATTTAAAAATTTGAATTATACATAGTATCACGAAAGAGGAAAAGTTTGAAAGTCGTGACGTTCTCTTCTTGTTTTATTAAATTTCGACTTTAAAAAAGTGATACTCGACTTTTTATCGTGACTTTGCGTGTATTACTCGTACATACATTATACGTATACGTATCATCTGTGTACATGTAAAAAGGGATTCCACTCCCTTCCCTCGGTCTTCGAAAAAAAGAAGAGAAAAGAAAAAAAAAAAATTGAAGAAAAAGGAAGAAGAAGAAAGAAAAAGAAAGGCGAAACTTTTCCGGAACGATAAAAGTTACGCCCGGCAATTTTGTTCCCGTTAGATCGGCTTGGAAAGTTCGTTCATTAGCTTCTATCCCCTGAGACACACACGACGACAGTATATTCGTCCGAGAAAAGAGGATTTTCGATCCTGAAGAGAGCATGTCATTTGCTCTCTCTTTCTAATACCATTCTAATACCATATACACTCTTTCTCACTTTTTTTTCTTTTTATCTTTCTTTTTACCGATCTATCCATCTATCTATCTCTCTTCCTCTCTCTCTCTCTCTCTCTCTCTATTTTTCTTTTTACCTATCTATCTATCTATCTATCTATCTATCTATCTATCTATCTACCTATCTACCTATCTATCTATCTGTCTGTTTATCTATCTCCTTCTCTTTTCTTTACTCTTCGTTTCTTCTTTACGTGAATTTAGTCTCATGGTTTACGTTGTCACGAATTTATATTCTCTCTTCCTGTTTCTTCTCTCTTTCTCTCTCTCTCTCTTTCGGTCGTTCATTCGTGAGTGTACCATGACTACTTAGGATGGTTTACCGATGGCATGGTTGTTAGCAACGGATTATAAAGTTTACCGCGGTCAGTGGAAAACTGGGGCACGCCCAAAGCCACGCCGTCGCGATTTTGGCGACGCAATCCCACTTTCTCAACGATGTGAAAGAATACCCGAAAAGATCCCTTACAAGCGAGCGAGACGAAGATAGAGATTGAGAGAGGATAATAGCTGGATGTCGCGACCCTCGTGATTTATAGACTGCGAGAGTGTGTGTGAGAAAGAGAGAAAGAGAGAGAGAGAGGAAAAGAGAACGATACTAAAACCAGATGATAACTCGAGTATTTTTCTCCTCGATTCTTTTATAAGATTAAATCGTTTCAAGATTCCTCTTTTATTTTTTGTCTTAACTCTTTTCTTTTTTCTTTTTTCTTTTTTTCCTTTTCTTTCTTTCTCTTTCAACTGTTAGTAATATGTCATTGATCGTTCGTCGTAGCTCGACAATATTAATATTTTTTGATGGTTGGAGGAGCTAAAACAAAAAAAAAAAAAAGAAAGGAGAAGAGCGAGACGTTTAGAAAAAAGTTATTTTAAAGTCCTGTAACCTTTTTGTAATTTTTTTTTTCCTTTTTTTTTTTTTCAAATACTTTTTTCTTTCTCTCCCTTTTTCATCAGTAAATAACAAAAGTGTCGAGCCGTGTTCTCATTTAAAAAGGATTGTTCTTCTAAAAGTTTTCCATTTGCAGTTAATTGCAGGCTGGCTTTTTTTTGTCTTCCTTTTCTTCCTTTTTTCTTTCTTCTTTTTCTTTTTTTTTTTCCAAGCAAATTACGTTGATTCTCTTTGCGAGTTTTCATTTCGATTACTTTCCTTCTGTGTTCCCATTTTATTCTTTCTTTCTTTTTTTTTTCTTCTTCTTTTTACTTTTTTTTTTTATTTTAATTTTATCTCTCTCTTTCTCTCTCTCTCTCTCTCTCTCTCTCTCTCACTTTTTGTCACTTTCAATTCTTTTTCTTTTATTTTAGTGAATTCGTCTTTTTTCTCTATTCTTTTTTCTTTCTTTTTCCTATCTTTTTCTTTCTCAAATTCGTTCAGCCAAAGACAGCTTCCCTTCGATGTGTTTATTTCGAACGTGGAACGAGGAGTGAATAGGGTATCGACAGCAGGTGCGAGTTTTCTTCTCCTACCCTCTACGATCGTCTCGATGGAGGTTCCTTTATAGCTTAGGCATCGATATAAGAGCGACGTTGGTCGTGTTAGATCGTTCCAAGCCCATGTCACGTACGTTTAGTTCCGAGCATACTGTTTGCTTCAAGTATCGTTACGACTAGAACGTTAACTATCTCTTTTTTGCATATAAAAGAGAGAAAGAAAGAGAGAGGAGGAGAAATAGGTAGATAAAAAAAATTATATCATCTAATCTTTTTCAATAACGATCTATACACACATATGTACATACATACATGCATATATATATATATATATATATTCGTCGCTGCTCTTGATAATAATTAATACCAAGCTTTTCTTTTCCTCTTTATATTTTAGTACACGAATAAAAAAAGTATCGTGCTCCTGAACGATTTTTAGGTGTTAACAGCACTGATTCATCTTTTAAATGTGATATCACGTATCGTACGTACGTGCTCATTTCGAATTATTTTCTTCGTTCTTCCGTTGAAAGAAAAAAGTGAACTCGCGTGAGACGATTTTTTAGAGTCTAGTGATAAACAACGTAGAGTGCCGGTTTGACGCGATAACGTCGAGATGTGAAAACGATGTAATATTGTGTTGCGTGTTGGTTCGAGATTAATAAAAGATATAAGAAAGTAAAAGAAAAGAGAGAAGTAGAGAGAGAGAGAGAGAGAGAGAGAGAGAGAGAGAGAGAGAGACAGATAGACAGAGAGAGAGAGGGGGGAGAAAAAAGAAGGAAGAGAGAAGGAGACGCAGAGAGAGAGAGAGAGAGAGAGACAATATTAATAATATTTCCATCGTCATCCATATTCGTACGTGAAAGAAGAAGAAAGAAGACAGATTTTTGGAGGTTCGCTCCAAGATATTTTGTGCGTCGCTCGAGGCAAGAATATACGAAGATAGAAGAGGATAGAGTCATCAAGAAGAGCGATAGTGTGTTGGGAAGAGACAGAGAGCAGAGAGAGAAAGAGAGAGATAGATAGAGAGAGAGAGAGAGAGCAAAGAGAGATAGAAGAGGATCATAGAACGAACAGGTTAGTTCATAGACACGAAACTTTCGTCGATTTACGCTTACTCTCGCAGAACGATAATTCTGATTTAGAAGCCTCGAGATAACGCTAACGTATTTCCATCCTTTCCCTCTCCCCACCCCCAATACCCCCTTTCCCCTCCTCCCATTATTCCTTTTGTAGCTTTAGGATCTATAATAACACGTGTAATTCTCATAGTGAATTCTCTCTTATCTCTTATCTCGTCTCGAGCATCTATGTTTCTTGTCACAAGTCGAACGTGTATTTTTTTTTCTTTTCTTCCTTTTTTTACGACGTATGCCATTCTTTTTTCTTGTTTTTTTTTTTTTTTTCTTATCGTTTCCTTTTTTCTTCTTCTTTTTCTTTCGCGAGATTGTCTATTTCGCGATTACTTTGAAGTCGTTTTGTTTTTAACGAAATACAGAGAAGGAGGGAAAGAGAGAGAGAGAGAGAGAGAGAGAGAGAGAGAGAGAGAGAGAGAGAGACAGGACTTTATCGTTCTCTCTTTAACGTGATACCACAAATTCGTTCATTTTAATCGAGCCACCCAACCCTACTTCTCTGCCATCGTCGTTCGTACCTCGAAAATCGATTGTATTTTCGCGTCGATGCATGGATAATTCGCGATAAAACTATTATATCGTATCGTATCGTGTCGTATCGTATCGTATCGTATCGTATCGAGTTTGTGCATGTGCATATGCCAGCATATGCGTGCATGCGTACGTTCGTGCGTTCGTTGGTGCATTCGTTTGTTCTTTCGTGCGTTCATGCGTTCGTGCGTGCATGCTTGTGTGCGTGCGTGTATTATTGTTGTCGTTACTTTACAAATAAATTATGCGTTTAATGTCGCCCTTCCAATCTTTCGACATCAACGGCTACGTAATCGTTTATTTAGAGAAAACTCGTTGGAAATCATAGCTTAATATAGTTTGCATAAATTATTGTATTATATTATATATGTATTTCTTTCTTTATTTATTTATTATAGAATAATATCATTTGATAAATTATGTTTAGTACGGAGCTCTTATATACATTTTTTCCATACGACAAATGATTTTGAAGTTATTGCTAATATAACTTGGATCAAATGTTTCTAATCGATTTCATAACGATCAATCATTCCGCAATCTTTTTTTTTCACGATAACAATGCAATTTTAGAATTTGAATTACAAGCTCGTTTTGCATACGATCTTTAACAAGAATTGATAAAAAGATAACTTGAAGAAAATTATCCAATCGATTTTCATTGTAAAATCATGTAGAAACTTTTTGCGTATTCTACATTTATGTTAATTATCTAATGTTTTATATAAGATTAAAAAACGAATAAAATTTTATATCTCAATGTAAAAAAGATCGGAACTATCATGTTTGAATAGTATATAGCTCGTAATTTCCGTGATTCGTCTAAGGAAATATAATCGAAAATAAAGAAGAAATAGGAAACGTATAAAATAAATAAATAAATAAATAAATAAATAAATAAAAGAAATAAAGAATAGTACTCTCGAAGACAACGGGTTGGCGATGCAAGAGGGAGAAAGAGAGAGAAAGAGAAACAGAGAAGAAAAAGCATTTATTTTTATAATTTTTATTCTCTCTTGTGGCGTACCGCAACCGAATTTATTTTCAGTACGTTTGTCTCTAAAAATTACAAAGAAAAATGAAGAGAGAGAGAGAGAAAGAGAGAGAGAGAGAGAGAGAGAGAGAGAGAGAGAGAGAGAGAGAGAAGAGGAAAGGTCAGTGAATCGTTTTTGTGCCAAGAAGGAAAATTGCACGCTCCTTATCTCGAGTCCCTCTTTTAAAAATTCCTATAGATTTGAGAAGAGAAAAAGTTCTGCCGGATGCTTTGGAATATTTATCGGTTCGAAAAAAAGAGAACGAGAGAGAAAGAGAGAGAGAGAAAGAGAGAAAGAGAGAGAGAGAGAGAGAGAGAGAGAGAGAGAGAGAGAGAGAGAGAAAGAGAGAGAAAGAGAAATGAAATTATGCAATTTGTAATACGATCGTAAAACAAGAATCTCAATTCCTACGTTTCAATTAGATATAATTTTATATACGGAGAACATTGTAAAGGATAATAATCGAATATAACAATAATATTCATTATTCGAATAACAAGTATTATTCATTATTTATTTGTTACTTTTCTATATTTTTCTGATAAATAAATATATATATATATATATATGAATACACACTTACACATATGTATATATATACATACATATAAATAGATATTGATTTTTATACGTGATTAATTATCCAAACAAATAATGAATAATTGTTAAGAATTAACGATTTTTCTGATTAATATATTTGTTCGTAAGAGTTTTACATATAAAAATAATTGTTCAAAAGTTGACACTCGTATGATATATTCGCATGATATCTATAATATGCATATATATATATATATATATATGTATTTTTTTTTATTTTATAAAACATTTTTCAACTGTGACTATGATTCGAGAAATCGATTTTACGAGCATAGTACGCGTCAGGTAATCGAATCATGGTTCCTCGAGAAATGGACGACACTTCCTATATATCGCAAAAGCACGTACCTACTTGTATATACGTATATACATGACTTAAACATATACTAGCTATACATACATACGTATGTATATATATATATGTATATATGTACATATATATATATATATATATATATATATATATATATATATATATATACATACACGTATATAGGAATTGAGTTTCCCGATTTATTGCTTCTCTCGGAGAGAAGCTTCTCTCTCCATGGAGATAAAAATGAAAGGCGAATATTAAATTTTCACGATACATCTCCATTCCCCTATTCATTTCTCGAGAAAAATGTTAATCACGTACGAATGATGTCCAACGACTCGACGTATCGAACGTTCATATTTTTTTCTTCCTCTCTCTTTCTTTTATTTCTCTGTTTTTTTTTTTTTTTTTTTCGGATATGTGATATAAAAAATTCAGGAAATATCACATTCCGCATTTTATTCGAGAAGAAAAAGTCGCGTCGTTTCCTATTTATTCGAGAAAAATGATTGGTTTATTTCTTTCGATCGTCGAAGTGAGTAAGGGTAAAACTGAAACGGTGGGGAATCAGGGAAAGGGCAAAAGGGATGGTCGTGCGTGAGGACACGTTTGTTCTATAAGATTAGCGAAAGAGAAAGCACGATGTCACGAACACGATATCGATCGATCGAACGAACGAACGTATCAAATTGCAAACATCGACAAATTTTAGTAAGGAACAAACTTTCTTGGGTATTATTGGGATAATTTTGAAAAAAAGGAAAGAGAAAAGAAAAGAAAGAGAACAGGGAGAAGGAAGACACTTTTCCGAAGACGAAATTTGTTTCTTCTTTTTCTTCTCACGTATCATTCGCGATGATAAGTGGAAGGGGATGAGCAAAAAAATGGAGACACCAAATGGAGATATATATATATATATATATAAAAAAAAGAAAAAAAAAGAAGAAGAAGAAGAAGAAGAGGAAGAGGAAGAGGATGAAGAGGAGAAACAAAATAAGAATAAATAAACAAACAAAATGAAGGAAAAACAAAAACGAAGTTTAGGAAAAGAAATAGTCAACGGGAGTTCGAGTTTCGCGGCGCCACGGATTTTTCTTTTCGAATTGAAGTACGCTCTTCGACTCCACCTCTTCGATGCTCTTTGCGCTCTCTCTATTTTCTATTAATGGCGTTTGGTGTGAGTAAGTCGACGTAGAATGAGGGAAGGAGGGGGTGGGTTTAGGGGTGATGGTAGTGGTGGTGGTGGATAACCCAGGCACTCCGTGAAACAAGGACCTTCTTCGAAGCCTCTGAACTTGTGAAACTCGTCAGCGTTGGAAAGAGAAAAGAAGAGAGAAAGAGAAAGAGAAAGAGAAAGAGAAAGAGAAAGAGAAAGAGAGAGAGAGAGAGAGAGGGAGACGAAGTTGGATAACAGTACGTTTTCTAATTACGAGCAACAAAGAAGATAATGTACCTAAGCTCGCGTTATGCTTCCCTTAAGGAAGACAATGGAAACTTTCTCTTTTCGAAATCCGATTTATTTGGTTGGTATCACATCGTGTTAAATAATTAGTTAATTTCGGAGAAATTAGAGACACGGGCCGTCTGAAATATCTTATTTCTTATTTGTTTAATATTTCAAAGGTTTGGCACGTTTTAATATTTCTTTATAATATAATTCTACGATTGAGATAATTATCCTATTGATTTAAGAAAATTATTTTGTTATTGCATTTGTAATGAATTATAATAGATGTCATTCGCGGTATTAATGACTTCATTGTTATAGATTTGCTTTTTGAAAATGTATCGATTTTGAAAATATATATTATTAATATTGCATAATTTTTGGCCGTAATTTTAGTTAATATGAAATTGCAAAAATTGATTGACTTTTATCTTGTTTTTCTTTCTTTTTTTTTCTTCTGATGAGTATATGCGTACTTGTATGTAAAAATTTGCAGGTGATATTAAAAAATCGTTAATTCGTCTTTCTCGAGAATTTAGTAGAAATGTTCGTAGACTTTTAGTAGTTTTACAATATGGAAAAATAAAAAAAAATTAGTTTATAATGTCTCGATAAAAAGTTAATCGATTTTTCAAATTATCTAGAAACTTTCTGGCTTCACATTAATTATCATTTACATATACATACATGTACATTTATAGACATATATTTACGTATTGTATTATGTCGAAGATAAATTGTTGCTTCGATTACAGAATACATCGCGTTAACGTGAAACTGAAGCTGAAGCAGCGAAATATTTACAGCTTTTGCTTTATACAGCTTTTAATACGATCCGGTTATGCTTTTATGCTTTCACGTCTTACGGATCTTTGATCAGTGAGGCCCTTGCGACTATTTTAGTCTCATAACGTTCTATCGTTGTTATATTTATGAGAAGCTTTTGTTCAAGCTCATATTATACATACATGTTATACCCCATTTCTGTATTTTTCAAGCGCCCCAGTTAAAACTACTAACAAAGACGATTCGAGCGTACCACCTTCAATTCTGAATCGTAAATATGCACTTTGCGCGAGAAAATAACCAACGGTACGGTAATTTTCTCTTTTTTTTCTTTCTCTCTCTCTTTCTCTTTTATTTTGTTTTCTATTTTCTTTCTCTCCTTTTTCTTGTTTCTTTCTATTGCTTTCTTTTCTTTTTTGTTGTCGAGCTTTTACAAATATTAATTGGGAATTAAAAGCGCCCTTTGATCACGTAATCCAACAATTCTATTATATTTTATTCTAACGTTTCACATATATATATATATATATATATATATATATATATATATATATTAGTTAAATCAGTTATATCTCTGGCTTTTAAAGAATTACAAATCCTATTGTACTTTATCATTAGCATTGGGGGTTTTACGAGGGCGCGAAAGAATATTTAACGAAAATGAATTTTCCAACAGCTTTTCGTCACCAGACCGCGAAAACTTTCTGTCCTTAAAAGGCTTCGTTAGATGAGTACCTACGATATAGAAAAATGAAAAAGAGAGATAGAAAGCTAAGAGAGGACGAGTGAACTTTTCAAATGGTATATTTTATTACTAACGCATCTAAATAATAATTGATTTTAACGCCGCAAACTCGTTTTAATCATATTTCTATTAAATTATTTTTATCCACACGTGCGTATAAATTCGTATATACAGGGGTTGGATCGATTTTCTTCCTTTTTCGTTTTTTATTTTTAGATTGTAAAACTACAAATCCCAAGAACCTTTTTTTTTTTTTATAATCTGAACAAAAATTAACCTAAGAAAGATCTTGTAATTGATTTATAAAATTTTTTCAAAACTTCTGGCTCATCTAGGAACTTTTGGTCCACTTTACCTATATATATATATATATATATATATATATATATATATATATATATATATATGGAGGTGTGTGTGTGTGTTTGACTTTGTGTATATTTTGTTATACATATATATATATATAAATATATATATATATATATATATTTCATATTGACGTCGTAGAATTGAACGAGATTACGTATAAAACGCGAGTAGACAAAGTCTGCTTTTGATCTAACGACGACAATAAAAAGTTCTAACGGTAGCGCCGAGAAAGGAATAAAATTGCTACTAAATTTATGATACTAGGAGACGTAAGTAAAGGGATAGTTGTTCGTATCATATCTGGTAAAATGAAAGAGAAAGAGAGAGAGAGAGAGAGAGAGAGAGTGGGTGACGGTGATGGGAAGAGAGGAGATGGGGGTTAGTAGTTCTGATAAAAATGACGGTTTTCCATCCCTAAAGTGTGACTAATAAAAAAGGGATTATGCTTAGGAAGATGCGACGATAAGAAGAAGAAAAAGAAGAAGAAAAGGAGAGAGAGAATAATAATAATAATAATAATAATAATAATAATAATAATAATAATAATAATAATAAGAAGAAGAAGAAGAAGAAGAAGAAGAAGAAGAAGAAGAGACGAGAGAGGACAGGAAATGTTCGAAAGAAGAGTCTAAGAGTAAACGAGATGAGCTTCGAGAAATTATGCATCGTTCAGATTAATGAGGGTTAGTTGAATGAAATTCGTTCGATATATGTAGGTACATATACTATATACACACGTATATATATATATATATATATATATATATATATATATACATATATAGATCTAGTTAAGTATAATTATATATTTAGTCACGTAGTACATATATCGGGAAAGTCTGCTTTAATTATACACGTGGGTCGATAAAAAAGATTAGCCAAGCTTAATTACGAAGCGATATTAAAACGGATCGAAGATTCACCGAGATAAGGGAGAAAAAAAGTATTTTCGTAACAAACGAAAGTGTCCACCGTTTAGGTTTTTTCTTTTTCTTTTTTTTTTTTTTTTTTTTTTTTTTTTAATGCAAAAATAAGTACAAAGATAAATCGAGATAAAAGTAAGAAAAAGGAATCTGCGATAATGTCCCTACTTACTTAGGGTTTTCGTTGTAACAAGTTGGAAAATGATCGACCGTGTTATTTCAAGAGCATGATCTTTTTCGTAGAATACGACGAATACTTTGCAAGTTTAAACTGTATTTCCCATCTCATTTTCTCATTTTCTCATTCTCTTTCTTTCTCTCTTTTTCTTACTTTTTCACTATCTATCCATCTATCTCTGTTTCTCTCACTTTTCATAGGATTCATGAAAGTTTCCCGAGGTGGGAGAAACAAGTGGAAGGTAGCAAGGCATTAAGACAACTAATTAAATATTTTATAGGAAGGGGAAAACCGTACAACTTCTCTTGTAAATCTCACGAGGTAGGAAAATCTCATGGCTCGTGCCTAACAGAACGAGAGAGGAAGAGAGAGAGAGAGAGAGAGAGAGAGAGAGAGAGAGAGAGAGAGAGAGCGTCTGGCTGCAACCGGGTGCTTTAATATAAATTCAAAAGTATTCGCTGAGCCGCCGAGTTAGAGTCCAGAAGGTGTTGTTACGTTCGTATCTACCTGGTACATCATCCTTCCTCGTTTTACAATATTACTATACTTTCATTACAATCTTTTATATACCTATATTATATATATATATATATATATATATATATATATGCATTTAATGTATATTGGGGTTGAAATAAAATTATGGTAACGGAAATGAAAAAAAGAAATTATAAAATTATTTTCAAGAGATATATAATGTTTTATTTTTTTAATAAATCCCTTTATTTTCCTCTTTCGTTTGTAACGCGAAATTCGAGTTAAAAGAAAAATAAATAAATGGGTGGAGAAAGTCAAAACCAGAGAGAGAGAGAGAGAGAGAGAGAGAAAGAGAGAAACATCGAGGACGATCATAAACATACGTTTTAATATTTTCCCATTCTGTTCAAAAGAGAGACAAATTATCGCTCGTAAAACCTTTTGTTTCTATACGAATAATATATTTCTTTGAATGGCGGTAGAGATCGAAACGAGGCGATCGTACACGACATGTAGACACATTTATTACGGCAGTCTGTTAGCAGCCAGACGCACCCTTTCTCGCAAGAGCAAGAGAGAGAGAGAGAGAGAGAGAGAGAGAGAGAGAGAGAGAGAGAAAGAGAAAGAGGGTGGACACTCCTTCGTATATCAATATAACTTCAAATTCGAAGAAACGATCGGATCTGTATAATTTAACAATTTCTTAAACATCAATGTCAAGAATTGAAATATCCATTTTATCCAAAGAAAAAAGAATGATATTTCTAAGTTCTATCAAAACGAAATAATATTACGATATTGTTTCACAATATTACTATATCACATGACAGAATACAATTTCAATGAACGGGCTATATTCTGAATTTCATAAACTTTATTTATATATCGAAAGTAGGAATAGAGAAATTGTTTTTCTTCATTTTTATTATCTTTTTTTTTTCATTAACCATCGAATTTTAAAGAACGTTGCTGCTGTTTATTATAAAAATAAAAAAAAAAGAGGGGGAGAGAGAGAGAGAGAGAGAGAGGGACTGAGAGAAGCAGATGTATTTCCGAAAATCTCTCAAAGCATCGAATGTACATACATACATACATACATACATACATACATACATACATACATACATACATGCCATATATAGTTTATAGCTATTGCTCGTTTAAATCTGGTATTTAACCATAAGGTCAAAGTTAAAGGACGGGTAGAGATGATGATGAAAATCAAGAGTCCAAGAGTAAGCAATAATGTCTCTAAATATCATCGACAGCGTTTCAGGATGCATAGAGTTAGAATTTACCATAGAAACGAAGATCCTGGTTACGTTATAATAAGCATGTAATTCATCTCCTTTCATATACATACATACATACATACAAACACACACACACACACACACACACACACATATATAAAATCTCCCTCTCTCTTTCTCTCTCCTTCTCTATCCATCCGTTTCTCCTTCACTTGAAGAGAACTTTGATAGGAGCTTAATCATCGGAAGGCGTATTCGTCTCTTGATTTTGATTAAGCTCGAAACGGGCCGACGTGTTTTCAACACCTCCAGAATCTATATAGCTATCGGTTGACTGCTAAATATATTATGTCTATGGAGTAAGTATTCATATTAGTATTAGTAAGCTTTCACTAGTAGGTAGTAGGCTATCAAGGTATAGTATGTACTCGTTCAACACGCTAGTGTTTACCGCATTGCGAGATTATATCGTGGTTTATAGTGCACTGCAGCGAATGTTTAATGGAGTGATACAATAGCGAGGATATACGCTGCTAGCTTACATATCTAACCTACACCTTGTCCTAGAGACCTCTCTCTCTCTCTCTCTCTCTCTCTCTCTATACTCCCCTCCACCATCGTTACTTTGAACATAGCTATTCCACTGTCATTCCCGTCTATTGCTATTCGTAGCAATGGTGTCGCCACGGTTACCGTTCACGACCTTAACTCTCGACACGGTTGTACTCGACGAAATATCATTTCCACCTGAAAGTTTCCGGTCCATGGTAATTGTGTCACGACCTCTCTGGTAACATCGGACCGATGGATCGAAAGAGAAAGAGATCTCTAATTCAATAGAATTTTTCCTACTCAATGTTAACTTTTCGCTTCTCACATTTTTAATTGAGGTATATTATTCTTTTTGACAATTGGAATGTGACTCGAGTGTAATTATTGATTTTTTAGATAATTAGGATCAGAGCTTCGTGCAAAAAATATGTATGAGATATTTGAGGATTGATAACAAGATGTAACACATCTTGATTTCTGATTTTCAAGCAGGAATATGCTTTTCCTAGTTTACTTCGTGTCTGTTTTCATTCAAAAGAAAAGTGAATTTTTTTCGTCATCGAGTAAAACGAAAGAAGACATTTTTTTTATTGATTTTCAGTATGTCTTTCCATGAGTATTAAGAAACTCCTCTTTTTTCAGATAGGATTGAAACTTTGCGTGAAATGTATCTGAAAATTTAGGACACTTGAACGATTAAAATATTCTACCCATACAAATTTCTCAGTTTCAGATCAATATATTCTTCCTAGTTTTGTTCAAGTCAAAGTTTTATTGATAAAAGAAAAGAAAAGAAAAAAAAGAAAAGAAACAAACAAAAAAAGAAAAAGAATTGACTTCTCTTCGTTATCAAGCAAAATAAAGGAAGATGAGAATTTTCCATTGATTATCAGTTCATCTTTCGTAGGAATAGGAAACTTTTCCTTTCAGCTAGGAAAAGTCGAAGAAGCTATGTATAAGAACGAGGATGAGATCTTTCAGGCCGATCTTGGATAGATTTTCGACGACTTTCGAGTTCGTCTTTGACTTTTTCATTCGTTGCCGATAAATAGAAGGAGAGAATCGTTATTCTTCTTTGGGAATAAGAGAGATAGGGATATACGTAGATAGAGAGAAAGAGACAGATAAAGACAGATAAAGACAGAGAGAGAAAGAGAGACAGAAAGAGAGAGAGAGAGAGAGAGAGAGAGAGAGAGAGAGAGAGAGAGAGTAAGAGTACCTTCCCTTCTAATTTTCTTCGTGGAAAGTTGTTCGTTTGAACCATTTGTAAGAAGGTGTGCCATCAAGAAAGTTTCGTCCTTCCTTGTCGTCGTTTCTACGAAGTAAGACGAGGCGGAGAAGACGGTGAGACGCCATTCTCGCCTTTTCATCGGATCCATTCTCTCGCGCTCGAAGCGGAAGGAAATTTTTACCTCGGCCGTACGGTGGGTACGTGCTCGCCGGAAGGGTTCGCTACGGAATTGAAATTTTTATAGAAGGAATACATGCCCGAAGCGTTATCATCCACGACAAGAAGACCGAAACGTTAAGTGGTGCAGGATCGTAAAAAAAAAAAAAAAAGAAAGAAAAAAAGAGAGAAAGAAAAAAAAAGACAGAAAAAATGAAGAAAAGACGAAGTGGAAGTAGAAGTGAAAGGGGGAAAAGAAAAGAAAAGAAAAGGAAAGAAAGTACGTTCGTTATTTAAAATACCGAAAAGGGCTAGGAAAAAAATCTTTTCTGTTAACGAAGACCAGGACTACCAAGACCAGTATGTATGTATGTATGTATGTAGATAGATAAGTATCCCCTTGACAACGTGACGCGATTGAAAAAGGAAATCCTAAGGACGACGGTGATATCAATGGTACGTTATTAATAATAACATTTTTTTAATTCCCATGAAAATCATCGAGGGATTTTCGAATTCTCTTTCTTTCTCCTATTTTCTTTCGTTTCTTTCTTTTCTTATTTTTCTTCTGTTAACTAAGAAATATAGAAAGAAGTACATATATTATGATGTACTACGTATAAAAAAGATACAGATATACATACCTACATATATATATCACAATATATTACGTCTAGAAATATATATATATATATATATATATATATATATAATTCTCGATTATATATACATATATATGTTGAATAGTCGACTAATAAAAAAAAGTTGGATCATTCGTGATACTTTTTCATTCGAAAAAACGAAAAAGAAAAAAGGAAAAGGAAAGAGAAAATGGTGAAAAAAAGAAGAGAGAAAAGAAAGAAAAATATAAAAAGTGAGGAGGAAAAAGAGGAGAGTGGGTGGGTGGTTGGGTGGTTGCATGGTGGAAGGAATGGGGTGGGGGAGTGGAAGGGAGGGGAGGGAAGGAGAAGGAGGAAAGGGATTTGACGTATTTGCCTGTTCGTGGCAACGCCAGGAGTTCTCGCCATTCCTAGAATAAAATTCGGAATTCCTGGCACGCTTTTCCCGTACCATCGGTGGCAACCTCCCGGAAGGGTAGTTTTGAATTTATTCCTTGGGCGCGAAAATACCTACTGGAAAGGAGAGAAGAGGAGAGAAAAAGAGAGGACAGGAGTACAGTGGAGAGAAGAGAGAAGAGAGAGCATACAGTCAGACGTTGCTCTAGCGAAAAGCTTCGTCGTTTCTCTGAGATGGCTTTAATGGCTGGCTTACGCGAGAAAGCTCGGAGCTTGCGCGTGAAGAATTCTCGACGGTCAATTTGGTACGCTGACTTTGTCGAGAAAAATGGAAAAACGAAGAGACGAAAAGCTGAAGCTTTAGTTGCTGATACTATTTCGAAATCCTTCGTATGAGATCTAGCTTAGGCTGGACTTCTTTGCGATAAAACTTTTTTTATTTATTTCTTTTTTTTTTTTTTTTTATAATTTCTTTTCCCTCTTTTCGTTACGATCATTCCCTTTACGATTATCTTTAATGAAAATTTGCTTTGTTTTTTATTAATCGCGATATCGAGTCGGTGCGATTAAGTAAAAGTGTAGATAGAGATTTGCAATAATTATATAAGATAGAGAATGCAATAATCGAGAGGTAATAGGTACCGTATGTTTCAAAGATTTTTCGAGTATCATGTATTTGTATTAGACGTATAAATATAAATATATATATATATACAGAGGTCGATTACTGAGGTGTTCGTTCTTGGTGATTTTTGTTCCAATGAAGTAACGAGTGCTTTTGACCACTTGGAAAGTCCTCGAATGAGTGAAAGAGCACGAGAGTGAGAAAAACAGAGAGAGAGAGAGAGAAAGAGAGAGAGAGAGAGAGACAAGTATTACATCGTGATTTGTAATTTTCCAGAGATCCGGAGCACCACGTACTTTTTTCCTCACCTTTTCCTCGTGAATCGAGCCACGTAACGGGAAATTATGGTACGCATTCCATTAAACTTTGCGACAGAGATTAAAACGTACGATCACGAGCGACTCGTATCGTCTCTCTGTCTCTCTCTCTCTCTCTCTCTCTTCCTCTTTCTCTACCTCTAACCTTTTCCCATCCAACACATGCCTACACAACCAATGGCGATGATATTGAACGTACATGAGATCCATCGAGACTTCACAATAATAAAATTAATGTTTAATGTCTTTTAGATGTCTCATAAGTTGGAACACCATTTTTATTTTTCTTTTTCCAAGTTACAGAAGTAAAGTAGAAAAAGGGAACTTAAATTACTTTTTCTTTCTTATTCTTTTTCTCTTCCTCCTTTATGATCTTCTCTCCCTCGTTTTTGTTCGCGATCGTATTCATTGTATAATTCGATTATTTTTATTATGACTTTTAGTCGCGTAAAAAAGAAAATTGATGCAAAAATTAATTGATCGCATAAAAAGAAATATATATATATATATATATATATATATATATATATTTCAGAGTTAATGGAAGGATTGTTTCAATATGAACCCTTCGATGCTTTCGTTAAGCTTACCCAGATTTTCAGTTGCCCCTCACTCTCTCTCTCCCTCTCTCCCTTTCTCTCTCTCTTTTTTCTGTATCTCTCTCTTTCTCTCTCGCTCTAAAGGGTAACTCGAAAATTCGTTAATTGCAGCTTGAGCTACAACACGATGTTAATTTACCACGGACTAGTTTACCATGTGTACGTGTTACTCCGTGTGTGCAGATACGGCACGAATGCTTTTACAAGAAAATTCGAGGCTCTCCAAGTTGTTCCTTTTTCGCAATGTTAGTTTCCTTAACACGTTTTAATTTTAAAATCGTTGTAGATTGTAGGTGGTTTCGCATCGAGTTAACAAGCGTAACAATACTTTTCTTTTTATTTCTTTTTTCTTTTTCTTTCGTTATATCTCCTTCTTTCTCTCTCCTATTAACTTAACCGCGAAATTGCGAACGAATTCGAATAGAGAATAACGAGGCTAAGTAATTTATACGAAATATCTAACTCGAATTACCTTTTATCTCAGGATGGAAATCTTAGAAAATAGCTTAGGATAGAAGTAAAACGATTCTCTCTTAAGGATTTACGAACATCTGTGCTGAGTTTCGTGGTAGCACGGGCAAGCGCTGAGCGAGCTAACGTTTAAACCTTTTAGAAACACACTCGTAGTATATCTCTTTTCGATATTGACAGAACGACGGTAATGCGAATTTCAGTTCCTACGGGACTTTCAGAGACCAGCCCTGGGATCGTTTTTGAACGTAAAAATATTACGTCGGCGGAAGCAACGCTCGTAAATATAAACTTTTTTACGTCGGAACAACGAGATTCGAAAATTTCTACGTGTTTGTGAGTTAACGTTTTAAGCTCGCTCGACGGATTAACCGATTCGATTGTTAGTCTCATGTGTACACGTTTTGTCCACGTACATAAATACATATACACACATATATATATATATATATATATACACATATACATATATGGATATATATATATATCCACGTACGTATGTTATATTCCGTCTGTGGAAAAGAAGACAAATTTATTCGAATTTTCAAGGGAATACGAATAGTTTTGCAGAGAATTCATCTCTGTGAATCGTAACGACGAGAATTTGTTTTTAGAATTCTTTCGGCGAATGAACAGCGAACTCCGTGATTCCTCGCTTATGAAAAGAATCTTTTTCTTTTCCTTTTTCTTTTATTTATTTATTTATTTTTTTGACCGAGATTGCAATTTAAAGATTCGCAAGAAACGTTTCTGCGTCTATTAGATAATTAGCTTAATACGAACGAAATTTATTAGCTATTTATATAGTTTTATGAATTACTTTACGAATTAATTTTCTTCTTTTTATTCTTTCTTCCTTCTTCTTTTCTCGGTGAATTAACAAAATCGTTTTATCTATCGATGCAATGTAATAAGTAAATAAGACTTCTATTACTTTTTCTTTCTCTTTTTTTTTTTTTTTTGATAATAATTAATTTCTCTCATTAACGATCTTAAATAAGGATGTTTTAATATTTCATTGTTTTTAATGAAATTGTTTCTCTCTTTTCTTCTTTGATTCTTTTTTTCTTTTATTTTTCCTTTCTCCTCTCAGAATCAAGGATTCGTATAAATTCGTATAAAACATGAACTATATATATGTATATATATATATATATATATAAATATATAAATATATATATATATAAATATATGTTTGATATAATATGCATTGTGTGCACAAATCTTTAGCATACACGAGAGATTCGTGAGAATAATATCGTGGCGTAATGTTCGTGCTTGGTATTAGCTCGTTTTTCCGTGGGACCGATCGTTTTGCACGTAGAACTGATTATCTCGCAAGCTGTAGTAACGTGTGTGACGTAACTGAACAAGCTAGTCAATAATCCAACGTACAGTATAGGTGTGTATACGTGTATATGTGTGTTCGGTCCAAGAGCGTACGCTATCTCCCTATTTCGTTGCATGCTAAAGTGGTCGTTTTCATAATACTCTTTGCAAACTAATCTTGAAAATGTAATCTAACGAATCAAAACCGATATACGCGCTTTATATTTTCGTATTATTAGTAAAAATAAATGTTTCCGTGCAACGTAAAAGAAATCGTAATATACGTGAGGGATTAGATAGAAATAAATTGAAATATATATATCCGATTTCTTTCTTATTTTTTATTTATTATTTTTTTCTTATTTATTTATTTATTTATTTGGAATAAATTTT
>NC_057690.1:3218492-3258492 GCF_014466175.1 Vespula pensylvanica | reverse complement strand
CGATCTAATTAACCGTTCGTACCAATTACCCTACAATGTAGCTAAGTTCCATATCGGTTTTCGAGAAGTTTCGTGAGAGTCGTTGCCGTTAAAATTATACCGACGTAACGACGAGGAACGAATCGAGAGAAACACAGAGACAAGGAAGAGATCATCCTCTCCTTTCGAAAATTTTAGTTCCGAGTTCGATGTCCAACAACTTATCTAATTCCTCCAACCGCCCTCCATCCATCCTACACACGTATCTATACATACACACATAGCACACATGCATCACATATATTCTATACAAGACACATATACATCCCTTAGACGTCGCTTCGTCTCGTGAAACTACGAATTATTATCGTCATAATAATATTCCTGATGTATTCCTCGTTACGGCTCGTTACGCGAGAACAGTTAACGAATATCCGCTTAAAGACAAAGCTGCCTCATTCGGAGGGACAACGGCCGACTTAAGCGTTCCCTCTGTATAGTAACCGTATGAGTTTCATCCGATATGTATGAGGATGTATGTCGCACAGCTTGTTACAACTAATTGTTAATCACGTCCTGTATTTTCATAGACGAAAACGGAAGACGAGAGCGAAATATAATTGATGATATGAAATGTAAGAGATAGAAAGAAGAGTGAAAGAGAGAGATAGAGAGATATAGATAGATAGATGGATAGATCGAGAGAGAGAGAGAGAGAGAGAGAGAGAAAAGAGGACATTAATTAATAGTGCAGGGATATTGTTCATTAACGTGAATTTATGTCAAGCGGAATTAGTTTTATATAAGTAGGTATATCTTTTAATATATACATATATTTTTATATATTATTTAATATATATTTTATATATATATATTATATTATATATATATTTTTTTATGTATGATGATTTATTTATAATACACATCATCCTTTGTGCGAGATGGCACTAAATAAATGAATATGTAGGTCGCTAATGGACATCGATCGGTTATTTAATTTCGATTCGAAAATTTGTTTGATGCGTATTATCTAGTATCTTATCTCTCAATCATACACATTTAAGTAAGTAAGTATATATGTATATCTGTATAAATGGATAGAAAGAGCAGTATACACACACTTATACGCGTATAAATACGTAAGATGAAAGAATTTAATAACACCGGAAACAGATGCTGACTATACGTTTATAGAGTCGGTATGTGCGCGACGTAAGCTGTGGATGCAATAAATGAAGGGTAAGGGAGAGAAAAGGAAAGGTTCGTGGGTGATACGAAAAGAAGAGAGTGAGAGTCTCGAAGGTTCACGAGACGAAGATCGCATCTCGATGAAAAGGCAATGCCAACTTCGATATTGCCTTCTAGGTTGACCTCCATTCTTCCGTTCGTCTACGGAAAAATGTTTTTTACTTTCTCGATGTCGATTTTTCCTTCTTCCATCTTAACACCTTTCCTACGTAGGAAAGAGAGAAAAAGAAAGAGAGAAAGTGAAAGAGAGAAAGAGAGGATGGTACAACAATCTAATTTTCTTTCTTTTGCTTTGCATGAATGCAATCAATTCGATGGCAACTCGATGAAACGACATTCGTTTTATCGTCGTACAAAACGATTGTCAGCGACAATAAAAAAAAAGAAAAAAACAGGTCAAAACAGTGAAATGTGTTCGAACTTAGAGAAAGTTTCTTTTTTTCTATTCGTGTTAATAATTATTTGGTTTTATCGAAAGAAAGAAGAAAAGAATTATATTTTTAGTTATTACATTTTTTATTGTTATTCGTAATGACCGGCGCCTGAAGAGAGATAACACTCCATACGTCATTGATGATGTAACGCGGGTTGCCTATTATCAGGAGAATTGATTAGGGTAGAGGAAAGGATTAAACAATTTTCCTATTGATAGATTATGTTGGCAACTATAATTATCTCAGAAATATATAGTGTTGCCTATCTCCAAGCTTGACATTTTCATACTATCTGACAAATAATATTATTACGCATAAGTACTTTATAATTTCTATTTCATAGCGTTTCGTTAGTCAAAGGGAACAACTTTGTACTCGCTATCTGTCTCTCTTCCTCTCCCTCTCTCTCTCTCTCTCTCTCTCTCTCTCTCTAATTTCTCTTGAAGATCAACCCGGAAGTTAATTTTATCGACGCCTTCGCTGCAAAAGCGTACGGGGTGGAGTAGCTCCTGCTAATTACGAGTAATTAGATAAATCGTCGAGCGAGCAATTTTTACGTCGAGGAAGGAATTAGAAGCGGCCGTGCCGTGCGGCGTTATCTGATAAATCATTAATGCAGTTAATTAAAAACTTTAATCAACCCTCCGCCGACGGAGTAGTTTCAAGTTGCTTCGAAGCTTTCTCCAACGTTGACACTGTTACCGTAGCTCTTCGTAATATTTGAACTTCTCCTTTTTCTATTTTTTTCTTTCTTCTTTCTTAATGTTCTCCTTTCTTTTTTACTTTTATTTTTCTTTTTATTTTTCTTTTCTTACCTCTTCTTCTATTTCTTTTTTTTTTCTTTTTTTCACTGCTTACTTAACAGGCGACAAAAAACGATCGATGAAAGGCCGATGATTAATTGCAATTAGATTGAACGATGATAGAGAGCTTAAATTCTGACACGCGAGCGAATTATATCAATCATCGTTATATCATTCTCTCGATGTTCAATATGTAAATAGGACTCGAAATAAAATTTTTATTTCGAATTCCTTCGTATCTCCCTTTCTATCTATCCGTCTATTTACTTGTGTTTCTCTTGTCCAACAATAATTTATCAATTAACTATTTATTCGAAAACGAATGTATCGTAAGGGAATAAAAACGACAAATGAGAATCATTTTTCAATTCGACAAACGATCCCCGTTTAATTTCCGGATAGAAAAAATATATGTTTCCCGAATGCTTTCGCGTCTTTATTATCGTTATTTTTATCGGTTTGGAATTCCAACGTGGTATCGCGTTGAACCGTGAAGCACGCGTTTCAATGGCAACGAAAATTCCGATCTCTCTGCGCATTTTTTGCAGACGGCGCAACGAGTATAACGTTGAATACTTACCTATTGGAATTTATATATTAGTTGTACACACGACAGCATGTGCGGTTCAGGACAAAAGGGTGAATTCGCCATGTTGGATGGCCGTGGAACGCGATAGAGTGCGGCTCTATGGCATCCGGAAAAGAATTTGGGTCAATGAGAAACTCGTACCGATGTGTGTTGCTCTTATCGACGATCGAAATTCTCTCTCTCTCTCTCTCTCTCTCTCTCTCTCTCTCTCTCTCTTTCTCTGTCTTTTTCTTCTTCTCTCTCACTCTCTCTCTCTCTCTCTCTTTCTCTCTCTGTCTATCTTTCTTTGTCTCTCTCTTTCTCCTTGTTGTACATTTAAAGCATAGATCGAGAACCGTGGCAATTGCTCCTAGGGAAGTGCTTTTGCCATGGTAATCGCCACTTTGCAATATTTCATTCTTGCTTTTTCTTTTTCTTGATTTATTTCTCTTAGTTCTCATTGGCTCGAGTGGTACTGTCTCATCGTTTAGCGAACGACTTTCCAATTTATAGTAAAATGCTTTGACCAGAAGAAAGTTAATATTCAACCTTGTCTAGTATTGCAAAGCTTCTCTTTCTATCTCGCTCTCTCTCTCTCTCTCTCTTTCTCCTCTGTGTGTGTGTATATATATGTGCGGATAAATGTATGTGTGTGTCCGCACGCGTTGGAAACTTTATATTTCAGAAAAGAAAATCTTTTAAGAGAAATAAAAATTCTATGGAACATAAGAGATACTGGATTCCATGAGAATCCACTTATTTATAGGTGTAATAAAAGTAGTAGTTTTGTAAGAGGACGCTCAAGTGGAATAAGTAAAATGTGAAAATTGGGTTTTACAATAGTTGCGTTTACGTGAACTTCTCTTTTAACTTTTGTAATCTTCTCAGCTTAATAACGTCTTTTCGTATAATGCTTTTTGTTTTACAAGTCGTCTTTTATATTTCTTCGCGTGTAATTGCACGAGAAACGTTTCATTTTCTCAATTATATTTATTAAATACGATAATTATATCATTTTCATTCGTGTCGATCGATTTTTATTTTATTAGTCGAGTAACGATTTACGACTTGTTATTTTTCATTTTTGGTAGGTCGAGAAAAAAGGGGAAACCAAAAAAAAAAAAAAAAGAAAAGTAGAAGCTATCGTTTGTTATAATCAGCAGTATGTTAATTCAATTGTTATTTTTATGTTTTCTTCTTCTTCTTCTTTTTCTTCTTTTTATTTATCTTTTTTGGTCCTTTTCACACTTAACTATTAAGAACTAAAGAGTAAAAATAGATTTCAATTGTATCTTGGATGGTGGTTAAGGGGCAAACGTGGTAAATGGCACATAGCGTTTCACGAGGATGCCTTTAAAACTGACAATGAGTGGCCACGGTGTTACTCTCAATGCAACAAAACGATCCACGGACTTTGGTGTCCCTTACGTCCGGAAAGTAACGTCGTGACCGTAAAGTTTATGACGCTCTTTGGATACGTATCGCCGACTTGTATTCCATTATACGTTATATAGCGAGAGAAAGAAAAGAATAAGAAGAAGAAGAAGGTTCGAAGGAACGAAGAAAGAAAGAGGTGAATTTCACAAAAGTGAATCAACTTTGTTTTATCGAGCGTGAGAGGGAAGAGTGGGTGGGTGGGAGGGAGACGCGCGAATCGTGCGAAACTCTGGCATCGTTATGTCCTTGGAATAAAGAGTTAAGGATCGCCATCGAGGAAGTAAACTTTTTATTGGCCTTGAAAATAGATACTTCAGTTATTTTATTGACTTTGTTAGGTCTTATAATCTAATAAAAAAAAAAATATATATATATATATATATATATATATATATATATACACATACACACACATAGTATAGGTACGATTTAAAAGCTTCGATATTTGGATTAAAATTATTACAACTCGCAAGAAGCATCCTTCGTATATGTTATTTCGCATCTTCTTCTTTTATCTTTTTTTTTTCTTCCTTTTTTTCCCTTCATTTTTATTTCCTTTTCTCCATAGATTTTCGATCGAGAGATGAAAGTTCGATCGACATGATCGAAGTTTCTTCGAGAGTGGAAAAGACGCGACAGGTGGTAGTCGATCGAATAGGAAGTACACGCTACTTTCCACTTATCGTTTTACATCGTTCACGACGTACTACTACTACTAACACTATCCAACAGCACTACTACTACCACTACTATCACCATTACTACCACTACTACTATCGCTACCACCACCGTTCGTCACCACTACTATCACTAACGCGACGTTTCGACGTGCTCTTCGAAGCTCTCAAGAGCAAATCGAGTTTCCTGTCCCTTTGGGACGATGGTTACCACCAATAGGTACTACTATTGCCACAAGCACGAGGAGTAGTATCGACGTTGTAATTAGAAATCCAACGATAAACGTTTAAATCGTTTCGATCGTAGTTGGCTAATACCAGCAAAGTAGTAAGTCGTAGAAGGTTGGTCCATCGAAATGAGTGTGTTAGTGAAAGATACGGAAGTTGACTTACTTAAGATACATCAGAAATACCCAAGACCACTGGTACATTTCATTCTATCCCTTTTACTCTCATCGTATAAACTACTGAAGCTTCTCATTAACCCTGACCCAAAGAAAATCAGGTATTTCGTCGAGAAAGCTCGATCTTCGTCGAACCGCTCAGGGCGAACGTTTTTTCCTTTATTCTTTTTTTCTTTCTTTCTTTCTTTCAAGTATTTCCCCCCCCCCCCTCTCTCTCTTTCGTTTATCTTTCATCCGACTAATTTAAAGTCGAGTCACCCTTGCGAAATCGTCTTTACTCGATCGACTTTCATCGAGCAATCGCTGTACTCGTTACTACCTCGTCTCTCTCTCTCTCTCTTTCTCTCTCTCTCTCTCTCTCGTTCTCTTTTTTATTCTCTCCATGCTTTTGATATTTTCGTCTGATTTCTATTTTTCCTTCTTTCATTATTTCTTTTCTTCTTCCGTTGCCGGAGAAACAGAAGAAAAAAGGAAACACAAAAATAAAGAACGTGTTTCTTTAAAAAAAAAAAAAGAAAAAAAAAATATTCATATTTCGTCGATCGATTTATCCTCGCTTTGAAATGCTATTTGCTTTCTAACGGGCACGCTTTCTCAACTCGTTAAATCGACTCAGGGAGGAAATTGCATTCTATCTGCTTTATTTTTCAAACAGAAGAGGATTACGTAGGACTCTTTGTCCGAGTCTTTAAAAGTGACTCGAGACTCGCGCTAAGGTATCGATGGCAATTAATGCGTTGACTATACACTATCGAAACGAAGTTACTCGATCGCGAGTATTCATTGAGAATCAGATTAAAACTGGGGATCCAGGAATTGGATCGTGTTTGTTGGATTAACGAGCACCAGTTTGCATGTGAATCGACGAATATTTCGTCGTTGATTTACGAACTCCTTCGTCGTCGTAGTCGTTGTAGTCGTATCGAGAAATCCTTTGAAGTAGACAAGGTCAGAGAATTTAGTATCTCTCTCTCGTTCTCTCTCTCTCTCTCTCTCTCTCTCTCTCTCTAGCTCTAGCTCTTTCATAATACCAGCTACAACTCGTCGAATTTGCATGAAAATCTTGGAGAGAAGAGCTGTTGCTGGATCGAGCGGTGAACGAAGATGAAAGGAGTCAAAGGGTTAAGAAGTTTTGGAGCTAGTAATGAGACTTTGAGACCAAAGAATTATCTAACTTTTAGAGAGAAGAGTCTTTCTCTCTCTCTCTCTCTCTCTCTCTCTCTCTCTCTCTCTCTCTCTCTCTCTCTTTATCTCTCGCACTTAAGATCCTAAACATGTATACGAGATAATCGTTCTAATATTAAATCAACATTAACGTTTGATACCATAAAGCAAGATTTCTCGATTAGGAAATTTCTGCACGTTCCTTTTCGGAAAATCGACTTTGGCAAGAGGATATATAGGTCGTTTTATATAGCGATCAAGGTATCTACGTGCAGATTCGATAACTCCTTCGATTTTCAATTCTGGCTTTTGATTCGTTAGAATTCGTGGTTCCTTGATTCATACTAGTTACCTACAATGTCCTATGCTTGTTCGTTCCTCGCTCGCTCATTCCCTCGTACGCTTGTTCACTCGCTTTGCTGACCTATGAATGTCTACAAAATTATGGGTACGAATCACGTATAGTGTTCGTGCAAGCGGCATCCACTGCTTGACGTGACGCGATTCCCTATGAGAGCTGGTGTAATTGCGCTACGTGCCCTTATGTGCACCGTTGCGGCATGAACTTCCTCGCGGAAACCGGCACTACCATCTACAGAAATTTCCGAGGGAAAATGGATGAGCCCGGCAAGTGGAAGAGAGACGGCATTGCCAATATGCATCTACGCTTTCTTGTCAGCGTTGTTGTTCGACCGTAAACAGGATAATCGCGCGAAACGCAGCATATTCGAGCTCTGATATTACTGTTGTTCGCGTACGAACCGTAATCATCCTACCGTATCGTTCTCGTATATTCCCGAGAATGGTAGGTAAATTTTCAACTTGAAGAAATAACCGATTCTCTCTTTACCTTTCTTCTTTCTCTTTCTTTCTTGTTCTTCTTTTTCTTTTTAATTCGACTTCCCTTTTTCTTCTTCTTTTTTTTTTTTTTTTTATTTTCTTAAGAATCATTTAACGTATCTCTTTTAACGTATCCGATGGTCGAGCTTTCGAATTCTAGGTATGTTAATTTCCTCGGTGGAATATTTCTCGTAGAAAATTATTTTAATATATTCATTCATGTAGACGAATTATAATTCATTATAATAATTTCAAATCTATTCGTTGAAATTATTAGGACATATAGAATGTCTAATGCAATTATTATTATTATTAATATCGCAAGTAGGATATACTTGCGTTCTTATCGTGGAAATATTATCGAGATTGTTCCTTCGACTTATTGACATGTCGTATTTGTCAAAGAAAAAGAAAAAAAAAAAAAAAGAGAAAGAAAGAAAATTTTCGAATATAAATAGATTTAGATTTGGAAAATAAATTTAGAAAATTCAAATGGGTTTTCGAATTCTTCCGTGCGATCAATTCCGGACTATAGTGTTGCATTTAATAAACGGCACCGTCGTTGAACGTTCATTGATTATGCAGTAGGGATGTATATCACTTCCCTTTTAATCCGACGACAGGTGATTCCATAAAGCCAAACGCAGCATGCACCAGAGTCGGCCATTATAAGCGCGAACGGGTACTTGTCCTTTAACTAAGCGGATGCACGTGGATTGACATTCGAGACAACGACAGCCGAGTTGACGAGATCGAGTAGAACGTGGTTGTTCCTCGTCCATCATCAACGTGGCTACCTGTCCGTGAAGTTAACGTTAAGTGATTCATCCATTGCGCAATAAAAAGGAAAAAAAAGGAAGAACAAAGAAAATAGAAGAAGAATATTCTTCTAGTAGTTCCAATTTTTTATTACGACACGTTCAATCTTATATATTTATTTCCTGTTTTTTCCTCTTTGTTTCTGTTTTTATTTTTTCTTAAATATATATATACGTATATATAAGATTTTTTTCACACTGTTCATTATAACGAAGAATATGACGTTTCGTTAAGAAAAACAAATTATTATCGGAGTATCGTAGTAAGAGAGTTCGAGGGGTTAAAACAAAATAAAAAAAAAAAAAAGAGAGAGAGAGAGAAAAGAAACAAGCAAATAATCGAAAAGTTTTTCCTTTTAAGCTCGCAAATTCGTACATTAGATATAAAATTGGAGACGATCGATATATCGATCGTGGTGATAAAAAAGGAGAAACAAAATGGCGTAGACCGATAAACGTTTCGCACCGTGTGTTACGTCCTATTTGCAAATGGTGAATGATCGAGAGAAGAAGATCGGATGTGGGGTGGCAGAAGGGGTGAGGAAGAGGTTGGGGGTGGTATTGGGTATTGGGAAGAACCTTCTACGCTCTTTTTCGTTCGATTCGTAGCTCGTAGAATTCGACATAACCATAGATTTTCGAGTCGACGTTTGTACATCGATATTTCGCATCTCGCTCCCTCCATCCTCTTTGTTTCGCTTCTCTCTTTACTTACTCGTTCCATTACGGGCAATTGCCCATGCGCTACCCTTCAAAGAGAGCATCGAGCCGAGTATATTTATTCAAACCGCGATGCACTAGCCTATCCTTTTTATCGCCTATCGTAAAGCTTTCTTCTCGAGGCATAGGTACTTTTCGAAAGACTCGACACGAGATATGTAGATACATAAATATGCATCTGTATATCGATCAGGAAAATCGATTCTCGATTTTTCGGTGCATAGTTTAGTGTAGGAGGGTGTTACTCGTTCGAATCGATTTTCTTAGTTATAGATTTTCCAACCCTATCTATCGTTTATTGAAGATTGTAAGAGAAAGAGGGAGAGAGAGAGAGAGAGAGAGAGAGAGATTGAATGCGTGCGTGTGTGTGTGTGTGTGTGTGTGTGTGTGTGTGTGTGAGTATATGTGTAAGTGAGTGAGAGAGGGAAAGAGAGTATATATGCGAGATAGTTTTCCTCTACCATTCACGTTGTTTGAATATTATTCGAGAAATGTTCGCCATTTGCAGAATGACATATTCAAGCGAATAATGCTTCCCGTAAATATGCATATTTAATCGTCATTTGTTTATATCTGTACACTTAAATACGTATTAACGACTCCCAACAGAGAATCAAATTCGTATGAGCCTCGACACTATTTTGGAAGAGCTGCTCGCATCATTCGTTAGCATGCAACCACTATTACCTATCCAATAACGATCGACTTTTCGCATTATACGACATTATCGTTAATGTTATCTTTGAACGTTCATAATCATTGATACGAGCTTATAGGTTTCTCTTACGTTTTACTCGATATTTAGATTGAATCATTAAATATAGAAAAGGTAATTCTCGAATCGTTCGTTTGTCGTATTAATTAATATGTTTATATATACGTATACTTATGTATAGAATATTTATTTTAATTTAAATGTCAATTAATATAGCCAGTTGTCACTTTTAATGAGACACCGAAACAAGGATTTCTTGCTACGAGAATAACGTTTCTCTTTACGAATACAATGGGATGAACTTTTATTCTATATACACACACACACACACACACATATATATATATATATATATATAGATATATATATGTATATAGCAATGCGTATCAGCGTGCTTTATTTAGTTATGTATTTTAATAACAATAATACGGAATTGTAATATAAATTCTATATTAACGCTGCTTTGCGTGTAATTAAACGACATTACGGGATATAATCATGATTATGCGTTTTCCCGATCGTACTCGAATTACGAGGTTAATACGATTTTTCTTTTTATTTGAATTTTACTTTTTATAGAATGATATCTCTCGATGTCGGTTTGCAGTTGCATCATATTTTCTATTCGATAAGAAATTCAGAACTCTTTCTGTCCGTCCGAGTATTCTTTGTCGAGTATCTATCTAGTGTTGTCTAATATACTATTAATTCGAGATGCTTTTTAATATGTAAGTAAAAAAGAAATGGATATGGAAAGAGAGAAAGGCATTCGTTCTCTTTACATAATAGGTAAGAACGTTGCTCTTTTAGTCCGTCTTTCTATCGATTTTATTTATTTCCTTCATTTTCTTATTTTTCTCTGTATAATACAACAACTGTTGTCAATGGAACAGAGAAATTTATGAAAAAAAATTGTAAGAAGAAAGAAGAGCTTGAGAGAACAATGAAAAGATTTTTGTCTTTTTTTCTCTCTTTCTCTCTCTTTTTTTTTTTTTTTTATTCATTTATTGAACAATATCATTTCCTTCGATTTCTTCTCGAAAATAATCTGATATTCTTGATCAATATTACGATATCATTTCTCTCGTCTCGATTATATCTCAATTGATTACACGAAATAACTTTTGTTATTTTACTTCTTTCTCGAGAATACCATATCATTTCTCTCGTTTCAATCGTAACTTAATTAATTTCACGAGATGTTCGGTATGATTTTTATTATTTTATTTTTACTTTATCGAGACGATGATCTAAAGTTTTCAAGTAGGAGAGAATTCAGTAACAAAAAAAAAAAAAGAAGAATCAAAAAGAATGAGAGAAAAAAAAATAAGAAAGAAAAAAAGAACAAACAAACAAACAAACAAACAAATCAACAACAACAACAATAACAAGGAAGAAAAAGAAAAGAAAAATGTTTATTTAAAGGTACGAGCAACGATGAACGATAAGACGAACGCGACGATCGTTCCTTTCTTTTTATCATTTTACCTACATGCGTATGCATGCACATATGTATATATTTACCTACGTATGTACATACTACGTAAGTACTTACTCTAGCGCTAGTTCGAAATCGGTGTTACTAGAAAAAGAAGAGAACAAATGACTCAGGGCAATATGGCGACGCGTGCGTCAGAAACGGTACTTTGTTCGATAAGTCACGTATTCTCTCTCTTTCTCTCTCTCTCTCTCTCTTTTATACTGATACACACACAGTTTAGCGTAGTGCTTTTTTACTTTTCCTTTTTGATCGGACAGGGTTGCGTGTATTGGCAAAAGCTTTGCACAGGAAAGGCTTATTTTGATGAATAAACGTCGTGAGGAAGAGGCGCGGAAGAGAGGAGGCAGTATCTGATTTACTGGACCATAAATATCTCTAATCTGTACGAGACATGGGGGCTTCACCTCTCTCTATCTCTATCTCTCTCTCTCTCTCTCTCTCTCTCTCTCTCTCTCTATTTCTCTCAAGCTCTCTTTACTGGCCTGGTTTTCCTTCCGTTTTCCATTCTTCATCCATTTACCGACTAAAAAAGAGCACTGAATAACGAGTCAGCGAGCAACCGCATCGGAAAACTTTTAGATTTCCTCTCTGTCTCTCTCTCTCTCTCTCTCTCTCTCTCTCTCTCTTCCTTTCTGTTTTCTTTTTGCTTTTTTTCCTTTCATCCTTCTTATGCAGGAACTATATTTAAGGGAATAAATTGTTTCAACCCTCGATACGAGAAACGAATTTTCTAATTAATAGTTTCGAATGAAAAATGTGCATCGTTCAGTTCAATTAAGTCTATTTTCAAAATATCTATACCCTTTCTTTTTTCTCTCTTTTTTTTTATATATAAAATTTTTTTTAAATAACCAGCATTTCTATTTTTTTCTTTTTCTATTTTTGGATACGTATTTATCGACGGGTTGGTTTTTTTTTTTTTTTAAATATGTCTGTTTTTTATTCCCCTTTTTTCTTTTTCCTTCTTTTTGTTCTCTCTCTTTTTTTAAATAATATTTCTTCTCAATTTTATTTCGATCTATTTTTAGAATTTATCATCGTTCATCTTTCTTTATCTCTCTCTCTCTCTCTCTCTCTCTCTCTCTCTATCTATATATATATATATCTATCTCCTTCTCTCTCTCTCTTATTCGAACATTGGCAAATATTCGAGATTCGTCTCTTAGCGTTTCCCCCTGTCCCTTCTTCTGCTCAAGCAGATCTTTATGGATCATTTAAAATTCGTGCTCGTTCGCGAACACCAACGGGTTTGGAGAGATATCGGAGAATGAAATCGGTACTGGGATCACGAGTTCTCATTACTACGACCGAAACTATCTCACGATCTTTCCACCTGACGCCTCCTTCCTTCCCATTCTCGTTGCTATCAAAGTCTGATTCCTTGGTTATGATAATTAGATGTATAGATAATATCTGTTAACTTTAATAAACTGTATCGGTTAAATTATCTGATATATCCGAATGGAGAATATCTTTAACTCTTTAAATTAGACGAGTTCATTTTCGTAGATCACTTTGATTAATTTCAGTGATTAATTGGATTGAGAATGTATTAGATATGTATGTATATATTTTTATCGTGTTAACAAATATTAATACGAAAGAAACATTTTTTCTAAATCGTTAAACGAATGTTAATACGAAGGAAAAATTTTTTCTAAAGTGTTAACACATTTTTTAATGCGGTTAATTAATTGTAATCAATGACATTATAATTTTTATCAAACATTTAAAATAATCATTATAAAGAGCTCATTAAATTTTATATTAAATTTTAATCGTTTTATCGAATTATTTATTATTTATCTATTACAATTATATTTCAATAGTTCAATGAAATTCTTCGTTATTATTGATCAATCCTTCAATTCACTGCCATAGTCTTCTTCGTCTCGAGATTTAGCTTTTGTATCTATTAGAAATTTCATCTTTGTTTTCATCGACTGTCATCCTTGACAAATATAGTAAACGCAAGAACAGTAATAGCAGAACCTCTCGACTAACCAGGTTTACATCTCGGGAGTAAATCGACTTACCGGTTGACTCCCAACTTGTCCCAGTATCGAACTTTAATTAAGCTGCTTTCCATGTAGAATCTCATGGTTGGCAGATATACGATATATACATGCAACGAATTCTAGAGCTGTCTCAAACACCGACAACAAGAGAGAGTCAGTCGATTGTTGAAACAGTTGTCATTCGATCTCTGACACTTCTCTCCGATTATGGTTCTTGACTCAGGTAAGTTGACCTTTAGCGAATAATACGTATCTAGCAATTTGTTTAAATGTCTCCTTCCATTAAGTAAACTCGGTTAAAACGGGACGAATCATTACCGAGAGTTCTCCCGAGATGGTTTATCCTATAAATTCCTCTCTCCTTCTACTTTGTCAAAGTTACTTTTCTTCGGATAAACACAACTTTTTACTTTGCTTTCGTAAATTGATCTTTTGACATTTTTTATATCAAATTATCGAATTAGATTTTGTACATAAAAAAAAAGAAAAAGAAAAAAGTATGATAAAAAGACTAAGTATGATTAAACCATCTGTTGTGACATTATGTTAACTTTCACATCGTATTTATATTTCCAAAGTTTTCCTTTTCATACTGTCAACTTATAATGAATTATATATATATATATATATATATATATATATATATATATATACGTAAATTAATTAAAAGAATTCAAATTTAAATTTGATAAAAAGATAAAGTATTATACAAGTAATACTGTACTATATAATTTTAAAGACATTTAAAGGATCTTTCTAATACTCTTAATATTCTCTTTGAAAACATTTATTTCCATCGTACGATCTTTTCTTATTCAAAAACGATAGGTAAAGACATTGATATAATTAAGAAAGAAAGAGGAAGAAAAAGAAAGAGCGAGAGAGAGAGAGAGAGAGAAAGAGAAAAAAGAAAAAAGAATCGATGAGCATTAAGTGTCATCGCATTTTTCTTTCAACGATCAACGTGATACGGAGCTGAACAGTGTCTTTTACGAAAGTCATCTCCGGAAATCGGCATCAACCCCTTTCCACTTCTACCCTTTATCCTTGTATTCCTATATACGAGCAGCCCAGTCGTGGCAATCGGGAAACCGTATTCGGAAAGAAGGGACTCATTGATCGAGGTGCGACAGAATGATATAAAGCGGAAGTCTATGATAGAGAAGAGAAAAGTAGAGAGAGAGACAGAGAGAGAGAGAGAGAGAGAGAGAGAGAGAGAGACAGAAATAGAGAGATAGAAAGAGAAATGAAGATAGAAAGAAAGAAAGAATGTACATATACATATACACATACACATACATCTCAAACCCTTTTTCATTTCCTCTTCCGATGCGTATAAACAGTTTGCTTCCTGCGATCGTTCTCGTAAAGTAAGCTATGTGTCTCCGGTCCTTTCCAATATTCGTCGAAACGAGCGTGAGAGGAAGAGAGGGAGGGTAACAGAGAGAGCGTAACACACACACACACACACACACACACAGAGAAAGAGAGAGAGATGAACAACTATCTACGATTTCGCAAAAGTCGTCGACGTCGTCGTCGTCGTCGTCGTCATTGTCGTTGTCCTATTCTTTTCATTTTATTCTTTTTTTATTTATTTTTTTTTATTTTTTCCTTTTATTTTTTTTTTGTTTTTTTTTTGTTTTCTTTTCCATTGTTCTCGTAGGAAACTATAGAATGTGAGTGGCGCTACGGTTTTCGAATTTAATCGCAAGGAAAAGAAATATTTTCGTGATTTGTTGATACAGAGAAAACGTGACTGTTAGAACTCGTTTTTAACATCAATGTTTTATCTATATATTTTGTTTGTATGTGTGTGTGTGTGAATGAGTATATATGTGATATTAAATAGAATTTGAACGAAAATATGATGAAGTATAGATAATAAAAGAATTAAAATTGATATTTTTATTGTATTTAAAAGAAAATAAGAAATAAAATACAAAAAATAATGAATTTAACAAGCAAGCTCGAAAAAATTGTCAAAATTAATTCATTCATAAATTGTTCTTTTTTGTTCGAGCGTAACGATATATATATATATATATATATATATATATATATATATATATATAGTATTTTTGTGAATTATAGAAATGAATAGACGAACATTTATTGGCGATAAATTTTTATTTTTAAATTAAATTTTTGTTTTTGTTTGTTTCGAATCATTGATTTAGTCGATACTGGAACAACATATACGACGCTATTATTCGAAATAACATAATTGTTAACATGTTGACTAAATTAATGTCTCGTGTAGTTAATATTCTATGGAGTATCATACGGAATGAAAAAAAGTTAAACTCTATTAAAAGTCAAATCAAATGAATATATAAATCTAGAGTCTTTCGGTGTAAGAATTTTATTTTCAACATTTTATCTAGATATATAAATTTCTACCGTAGTATTTGTGAAAGTCGTACAATAAATATTTTATGCATATAAATTTGTATGGTAATACTTATGAAAATAGTACTTTAAATATTTTATGCAAATAAAATATTTTGAAAATTTTATTTACTTCAAATTTATTTATTTAAAGTACGAAAAAGAATATGTGTGTATATATATATATATATTCTTCCTTGAAAATTGGAATAAACGCAATCAATATAATCAGTATAAAAATCGTATGTGAAAATTGTTGGTAGAAACATTTTCAGTAAGATAAAAGTAACAATATTAATTCTTGAGATTAGCGAAGAATGATTAGTGTTAATGACTTATCTTGTGTGATAAATAATAGGAAAAAATGAAGATAAATCGATGTTTCCGTGAGAACTATTCATCATTTTATTTTTCAAAGAATAGTTAATAAAACTAAAGGTGGAAAGACATAAAACTTTATTTAAAAATTCATCAATTATATTAACATATTATATATATATATATATATATATATATATATATATATATATAAAACATTTACTTACATTTATTTGAATGATTGGTATAAAATAAAAAAGAAAAAAGAAAAAATATATGAGTAATAAGTAAGGCATTACGTAGTTAAGTATTATAAAGTTCGATGCAAGCATGCATAAATAGAGAAGAAAAGCATGTTTGGACTTTAATAAAGTTGGCCAAAGGCAAATTCTTTGCATTACTCTCTCTCTCTCTCTCTTTCTCTCTCTCCCTTTCCCTCTTTCTATTTCTCCTTCTCTCTCTCTCTCTTTCTCATAAAGAAACATCAAGTACTATAGAACCTTTCGTGGAAGCTTCAAACGATTCTGGTGACTTTGTAGAAAATATTTGAAAGCTTTCGTTTTGTCATTTACAACGTTATGAAATAGCAGCAATGTAAACGGTTTGAGAAAGAAAAGTCTTTTTCTCTTACATCTCTCTTGTTTTCTCTCACTCTTTCGTTTTCTCATTCTCTCTCTCTCTCTCTCTCTCTCTCTCTCTCTCTCTCTCTCTCTCTCTCTGTCTCTCTTTCTCTCTCTTTCATCGTGAACAATATCGCGTTCCAGTGATTCGACGTGGGCAGGTTACGTGAAAAAGACCGATCGTGGTGTAGACCCCCCTGTGAACTCGTCCATTACTGTCTTGCCCAAGTAGAAATCGCAGTTAGCGAGCAACGTAGGAGGTGCGACGATGACTAATCGTTTTGACTTGTCGTATGACGCCGACACAATGGCAATTTGTTCGCTAAAAATTGCCTTTATTTTTACGATCTTGATATCCTCGTCACCACCAATGCTAACTCTCATATATCTTGGATACGTTATCGTATCGAGTTATGAAGTAATTATCGAATATCGTTTTCCTTTTATAATGTTCAAACGAAAAATATATATATTTTTTTGTAGTTATTAGTTCCTTTCTTTTTCTTTTTCACTTCTTTCTTTTTTTTCTTTTTCTTTTTCTTAACACAGCGTCTTCATCGGTCTAATCGCGATCGTGATTTTCTTTTCTTTTTTTTAATTTACGAAGAACTCCAAATTTTATTTTTTTCTACTCTCAGTTCCTTTTTCTTTTTTTTTTTTTTTTCTAACATTTCGCTTTTCATCGATCCAACTCGATTGTGATTTTTTTTTTTACAAATAATGTTTTTCTTCTATCGTATTTCCATTGCTTTTCGAACTGTCTTTCAAAATTTTTCTTATGGATATGGCATAACTGGATAAAGAATGATGGGGATAAAATATCAGTGACTTTTTGATTGACCTGAAGTCTTGAATAAAGCCAACGAGAAGACGAGACTTTTCTCGAGAATTCCCATTCTCGTTTCGGTAAGATTTTATGGTATCGTATCGTTGAGAGCGACATACCGATACTGGTGCAACGTTACTCTTCCATCTCCACGTTCTCCTCCTCCTTGTCCTTCTCCTTTTACGAGAGTAAAAATATAGATAACAAATGTCATAACCGTATCATCGTATTTCATATCTAAATATAAAAAAGATATAAATTATTATAACAGACATAATAATTTTCTTTTATACAGAGAAATAATATATTACATAAAATTATATAAAGAGAGATATTACATATTAAAAATATAATATATAGACAATATATAAGCATTATAAAATATTTTATATATCTGGATATAAACTGTTACATCCATTACATCTAATTTGGATGTAAAAATATTGAAAATAGTAACGTAACGTATCGAATAAGATAAATGCCATTTTGTTCTAAAAATCTTCGTTTTTTTTTTATACAATTTTTTAACAAACGTACAATCGAAATAATCGATTCGATATTATACATCGACAATGAATATCGTCAAAACGAGACTGCATTGATTGACATAAAATAAAATTGCACGTATTTTAAAAAAAGAAATGGATACAAAAGATGAAAGTTATTTACGTAAGATTAACTTCAAGTTAAATCGAGCAAGACATTTGATGAAAACAATAGGGACTTATCTCGAAGAGACAAAGAGAGGGAGAGAGAGAGAGAGAGAGAGAGAGAGAGAGAATAGATAACGTTTATGCGATAAGTATTAAGTAGGTAGTAGGATAGGATAGAAGGGATAGGATAGGTAAGACGAGGTTGGTGTTGGACAGACAGTGAACATTTCACAGTAACGTACATAGTTTGGTGCGGACCGCTTAATCGGTTCTTCCATTTACAGATGCGGGAAACCGTGCGCGAGAAGTGTCGTCGCGACGTGCTACGCGAAATCGCATTACCGTCGTTGGAAGTGCACGAATCTAGGGTGAAACTCGGTATCAAGGATTTCGCTAGACGGAACCTTCTAGGAAGCGGAAACTCTCAACGTCTCTGGAGTTTCCCCGCGAATCGCTTATACACGCGCCTGGAGAACGTCGTTCTTTGGAAAAGGAAGAAGGGTAGAAGGGAAGAGAGGGAAATAGATAGAGAAGGAGAGAGAGAGAGAGAGAGAGAGAGAGAAAGTATAAGGAGTCAGACACGATGATATGGATACACGCATATAGCGAGAATATGTGAGAGTGAAAGAGAGAAAGAGAGAGAGAGAGAGAGAGAGAGAGAGAGAGAGAGAGAGAGAGAGAGAGAGCAGAGAACATTTCGTTTATATCCACACCCGAAAGCTTTCGTTTCGTACGAAGCACTCACAGGCTCTTACGTATACTCACTGTACCCGAATTCAACGTGCTACAGCACTTTTTTTTGCTCTCTCTCTCTCTCTCTCTCTCTCTTTTTTTTCCTTTTATTTTTTTTTCCTTTTTTTTGTTCTCCCTTTACTTCTTTTATTTACTTTCTCTCTGGGAAACGTCAGCCTTTTCCTCAGTTGACTCGACTACAACTTTCGGTAGTAGGTACTACTAGTTTCAACGTTAACGTTATTGTACGCGTTCCTTAACCCATGCACCTTTTCTCTTCGTTAGAATTTCTAGTAGGACTAAGTATGTCCATTCGAATATTTTTCTTTTTTTCTTTTTTTAATCGTTTCTTTCTTTCTTTTCTTTTTTTCCTTTTCCATTTTTCTTTTTACTGCATCACAAGATGGAGTAGGTATTCTCGTAAATAGTTCTCGAGTAATTCAGATCGGTCTTTAATGATCGAACAGCTTTTAATTGACAGAGATGGGTTACACGGGAGGAAGTTGTTGATTCCAAGACAATTCGATTAAGCAGGTGAACAGTTATCAGAAGTTAACGAGTTATGTAGATCTTGCTGGAATTTGTTTTTTTTTTTTTACCGAACACGAAACACAAATAACAAATCATAAATCATAATTCACAAATCACGATTTGCGATTAGTCTGGCTCCAACTTGTTTTCTTTTATTTCTTTTTTATTCTTCTTCGTTCGGTAAAATACTACTCCTCCTCGCCCTATCCCTATCCTTCACCGTCCTTTTACGATTTCATTCTGTATTTCCTTAGGAAAATGGCGAAGTTGTTTGTTCAGTTCTCTCTCTCTCTTTTTCTCTCATTCATTCAGTTTTTCTTTCTTTACTATTATCAAGTACGTTCAACCCCGTCGTTTGATTCGATCGTTTCTGTCGCTTGAATGATCTCGCTCTTTTCTCGAACGGGGTCCAGCTACGAGAACCGCCCCTATGTTCCACCGGCTTTTCGTTATCCGTCGTTGTAACGAGTATTCGAACGGCCGATATCTGCTTGTATATCTGGCAAGTGCTCGCTGTGTTCTACCCTCCTATCCCTTCCTACCCCTTTCCTCTCTCAACTACACAACGTACGTATGTTCTACGTATGTACGTGTGTCGTTTGGAAACGAGGACAACGAGGACGCATAACGAGTCCATACAAAGAGATCGTAGATACCTGTTTCTCGTTTGGTAGTATGTATGTGTGTATGAATGTATCAACGTACGTACATACATACGTAGATACGTACATCGTTACGTGTTTCTCGAAGAGAGAGCCAAAAGGATGATGAGGGTAAAGCGACAATGAAAAATATCTAGATACAATTATCTCGAGAAAATATTTCGTTCGTTCGGTAATCTAAAAAAAAAAAAAAAGAGAAAAATATTTTTAAAAAAACATATAAGAAAATAAAACAATAAATTTATTCTTTGTTATTCGCTTTATCGATTGTTTTTACTTATAAACCTTGACTCCCACGATATCTCGAACAAACGCGACACGAATTTCATCTTATCGATCGGTTTCGATGATATCAGTACTATTAGGATGAATGAATGAAATGGTGGTTGGATTTTGTGGTTGAAAGATTATGATCAATGTGATTTTAAACGAATTATATTATATATATATATATATATATATATATATATATATATATATGATCGAATATTTGATTAATTTTGAAGAGCCTTTTAAATAGAATAAATTATATTAAATCTGGATTATTAAATATTAGATAGAAAATGTAACAGTTCAATAATCTCAATTTTTAGGTCAAAGTTTAAAGTTTATGGAATAATTATTTAATCGATGTGGAATCTCTCTCTCTCTCTCTCTCTCTCTCTTTGTTTCTCTCTTACCCTCTTCAATATAAAGGCCATGACGATTAGTATTAGATGAATCGTGCTATACTCACCGATATTGTCTTTAGATTCGTGAAACATTATACGTAGAACAATAGGTGATTTAGGATAATGATTATGTATCCGATGAGAGATCATAGTTATCTCAACTTTGAACCATTCAGTCAAATATTCATTCATCATAGTCGATTGACTTCTCTAAACAGCTATTAATTGTGTAGAATCAATTTCATCAGATATAAATGCAGAATGTACATATATATTTTCAAGTACGTACGTTTTTACAAGTACTCGTACTTTTAATACGTTCATTAGTACTCTATTGACATTTAATTGGTTTCTTTCGTTATCACGATTAAAAACAGGGAGAGAGAAAGAGAGAGAGAGAAAAATATAGGTTGTCTTTCGTATCGGAAACTTATCATGTATGCTACGACGTATCTATTCATGTATATTTTTTGCTTTTTTAATATTCCTTTTTATTCTTCGTTTTAATTTTTCATCACAATATCTCGTCGATAATCCAAATTGATGTCATATCATAAATTATAATATCACGATAAATCACTATCACTTCGACAACAACAAGTTAAATAATAATATTTTATCGTTCTCTTTTAGATATATATTATAAAATCAAATCGTTACAACGACCGACGATAATCAATATCAATTTGGAATAATAATTTTGATATTGTTTTATATACATATAAATAAATCAGTGATTATTATTAATCTCGACTAAAGCGACGATAGAATATATATATATATATATATATATATATATATATATATAATTGTATGATAATGATGAATTAATGTGTATACGTAATAGAATAATAATGAAATTTATTAAAATTTCGAACAAAACGGCGTTTAGTATTAGATAAATATCAATTCGTTGTCAATACGAAATGAAACATATACATATGTTTATTGAATCATCGAATTAATGTCATTAGATATGTTCTATTTTTCAATTGATCGAGATTATTTTCAAGCGATATTAAAAAATGGACGAGAGGAAATCGATGAATTAAGAGACTATCACGTAGTAAAAGTTGGTGTAAAATTTTTTTCCTTCTTTGCCATATCCTCCTTTACTACTTATAGATAGTAAAAGACAAGAAAGTGGAGGAAAGAAGAAAAAAGAAAAAGAAGAGAAAAAAAGAAAACAAAACAAGAAAATACAAAACGAGAAAATAAAAGAAGAAGAAAACGTTCTCTTTGAAATGTCAGAGCTTGCTAAAGCTGGGATAAGGTTAAAGGCTGTTTCGAGAGAGAAAGGGAGAGAGAGAGAGAGAAGGCGAGCGTCGATCGCACGTGTTCGGTAACTCGGATTGATCGATACGGGTTGCCGCTTAACGGGGACAACGCGTCGCTAGTACAGTCCTGGTACACGTACGGTTACGTGAGTCCGATCGCACGAAGGGAGTTGCTGCGACGTGCCTAGGTTCAACGGCGCGTGTATTACGTTCACCTCTCTGACGTCGCCATTCGTGCGTCTGATGTGGTAGTTTGAGTTTCTCTCTCTCTCTCTCTGTCTCTCTCTGTCTCTCTCTTATGCTCATTAGTTGCTTCACGCTCAATGTTACTTGTATTCTTTGACCTATCTGACATCGTTATTCGTGCATCTGATAAAATAGTTTGAGTCTCTCTCTTTCTTTCGTTTTCTTTTTCTTTTTCTTTTCTGTCTTTCTATCTATCTCTTTCTTTTTCTCTTTCTCTCATTAGTTCCTTCTCGCTCATTGTCAGTTATATTCCCGACACCAATAAGATCATTTCAGATCACTCGCAATACTTTTGTTATAGGGGTCAATCGGTAAGCAACGTTCAGAGAACAATATGGCAGACATTACCGAAACGATAATTGTTATTGCATCCGTTAACACATCGATGTTGAATCTACGTTAGCTAACTCGTTATGCGTTCTGTTACGCGTTACCCAGAAACCGCACGAACCAGAATCAGCCTGTCGAGGATTAACAATTCCATAGTTGTTGAGAACATCCACTGTTAGTTGGGTGTCTTTCTCATTACGAACTCCTTTATCTATCGATTGTTATGGGTTTCTCGTTAGTCGACTTATGATTATCCTTCCTACGAGTTTAGTTTATCCCATTTAACTTGATACTAATGAATTTATTACTTTATGCGGGTTTGCTAAATAGATAATTATGTTGTTATCCGTTATACGATATAATGAATATTTGATGATTAGAAATATTACTTGGTTTTTATTATTGATTTATTAATTTGATATATTTCATTATATTGGAAATTAATATTTTGTAATAATTGTAATATTTAAGTAACGATACAATCGAAGGAAAATAATTTATGTGAATATATCATTTTTTTTACTATATGATTTTCGAAAAAAAATCTATTCGATCGATTCGTAAATGAGAGGCTTGATCATAGTAGCAATTATTTAAAAAATTATTTTATAAATAAATATTATCAGATTAAGTTTATATTACATATTAGTAAATCGATTCAATGATCATAAAAATATTAAATATACATTTTTTATGATCTTTGAAGAACAATAGAAATATTCGTGCGGATAAACGAGAATCGTAGACGATCATCATAGTGCTTTTAACTCGGACATTACGTTCGACTAAGTTAACTTCCTTTCGTATTTGTTTTTTCTTTCTTATTTTACCAGAACGTTGACGTAAGTCGATTCTGCGTGTTCATCGTCGTTCCGGTATTTTCCCATTGAACGAGCGTGATCGTTTCACCTCAGTCTCACCATTCTCCACGTTGGATGAGATCATTTTGCGTGCTCATCTCGCGTGACCTTTACGATAACTGCGCGTGGCTTCGCGCAAAAGGGAATTCCATTGGGTCAATCGTATTTCCGAGACGCTAACGCTGCAAGTAAAACTGTTCTTTCCATTCTTAAACTGTTATTGCATTTATTCGAAAATTATCTACTCAGTAAGTAATTTAACGTTTGTTCGTAATTCAAGCGGAAATGTTTCGTAAAATATCAAATAACGGTAAACAATAATTGTAAATATTTTATTTTAAATATATATACATATATTTAATAAATCCAAATTTTATTAGTTAATTAAGATACGATAAAGTATATAAAAATCGATGAACGAAATACCATAATACGTTCATATTGTATGTAATTAATAAATAAATTTTAATATGAATTTTATTAAGCTCGAAATAAGAGCATGGAGGTAGAGTAGAATTACCATCGGAGAAAAATTTTTATTAATGATAAAAATCGTTATAATCTACATCGGTAATCCTCAAATATATTTGAAAGGACTATTGATCAAGGGATGGGGCTACATCGATTTGAGCCATAAGTCTCTAGCTTTTTTAATTAAATTCACTTCTGGGCTGACACAATTTTTAAAATTGATTCTTTTGTTACATACAAAATGCATTGACATATTTCGTTATCAGTTTATCTACGTCAGTGGGATTCAAATATGCATTCCCATTTGAAAGAGTATTAACTTTTATACCTTTGCATACTCGGAGAAAAAAAGGAAAAGAGAAAAAATAATGAAAGTAAAATTTAATTTGTATGTATTTATCATGCAATTTTAAGCGTCCATCTTCCAAAATAAATTAAAAGAAGATCAATTGTTTAATAATAATAATCACGAATAATATATATTTATTTCCATAAAAAAAAAAAGAAAAAAGAAATGGGAAAGGTAGATGTTAGGGATTGTTAAAAATATTTTCACCATGAAATACACTTCTTTTGCTATCTTTTCTAATTTTTTTTTCCTTTTTTTTTTTTTTTCTATTAAAAAGAACCAGCATAATTAAGAATCTCAGTTGAGATGACAATTTATATCAAATTAAGATCAAGTTATCCCGTAGGATGGTCTCTCGCTCTACCAATTCTTGAATTCAACAAATTCCGTTAACAACAGTTAGAACGTTGTAGCATTCCTTGAAATTCTCGCGCCTTTTCGGAATTATTCAAACGTGCTTGGAGTTCATATTGAGAAGGATGAGTTGATAGAGAGATATGGAATAAACCGGATTCGGAATCGGACATGAATAGTAGAGAAAGATAGAGACGTTTGGAACGAAAGGAATTGCGATGGGGAGTGAAATACCGGCAGATAGGTACCTACTCGATTATTCGATTTAGTGACGCAAATGTAGAAGCGGCTAAATGTTTGCGGTCAGCTCAATGAAAGAGAGAGAGAGAGAGAGAGAGAGAAGGATGATATCGTCCATAAAAGAAATAATAATCCAGACAAGTACGAGGATTGACGATGAAAGAGAATGAAAGAGAGAGAAAAAGAGAGGAAGATAAAAAATGAGAAAAAGAGAGTGATAGTGTGTATATGTGTTTGTGCGTGTGTGACAGAGAAAAAAAACCCTTTAGTACGCAGTGAGTTTAGAATATAATGCTCGTATGTTTCATGTTTAATGAAAACGTGTTTGCACATATGTCTAGTATACGAATATATGTACAATATATGCGTGTGTGTATGTATATGTAAATTTTCATATGTGACGTATATAAAACGCGTGGACGTCCTCGTGTCGTCGGAGTCATCATGGTGGTGAGTTTTAGCGCGCCGAAAAAAAATGAAAATTTATCGTAGCTGCGTATTATGTAATCCGGTATACCTATGTTGAATTACGTCTCATTAGGTGAGTTCGCGAATAAGAGAGAAAGTGCAGTGGTGAGATCGCAAGTTTGTTTCGAAAATGGTACCTAGCCAGAGAGAGAGAGAGAGAGAGAGAGAGAGAGAGAGAGAGAGGCAGCTAACTTACTTGTAAATGTTTTATTTTTTACCATGCTGTTTATATTTTGTTTGCTTATGTCTGTGTGAGTTTGTTATTTCTTTTAAATCCCTTTTTCTTTTTTTTCCTTTTCGTCTTTTTTTCTACTTTACTCGGTCAAAAGAAAACTTCGAGACTTTGTATGCTCGTTTCTTCCATTTCAACCATCTCTCTCGCCCTTATTCATCCCTCGTTTGTACTCACGTACTCTTCTCTTCTGTTTATTTTTGACACTTGGAAATTAACGGGACTTGTTCTGTATGTTTTTCTTTCAACGTTCCACTTGATAGCAAACCCGTTAAAGACTCACCAGAGAATATACCTTAGATATTCTGTAACAGCGTTGACTACCATTCCTTTTCGCATACATACATGTAGATACACATAAAATAGTTTTTCATTAATGATCACAAATTGGCTGGACTACTGAAAGATATAGAAAAAAAGAAAAAAAAAAAAAAAAAAGAAAAGGAACATAAAAAAAATAAAAGAACAAACATTATCATTTATGATTGTTAAATATGTTATCGACAAACGCTGGATGGTCAAGAGTTTATAAACACGTGCATTATCAGTAAATGGTCTTCAACGAGCGTGTAAAGCGACCGCGTCAAACGCTCTTGTTAGAAACTCTCGAGAGAAGAGAGAGAGAGAGAGAGAGAGAGAGAGAGAGAGAGAGAGAGAGAGAGAAATGGATTTCATTGAGGGTGACCAGTTGATAAAGTTCGTTCGTACAGTTCAAACGAATTCGTACGAATCGCTTGTTCCGAGATATCGTCCTGTATCGAGAACGAAGAGTGCGATAGCTGGTAGGATGAAGAGGTGCAGGGAGGAGGAGGAGGAGGAGGAGGAGGAGGAGGAGGAAGGGGTGGTGATGGCGGTGGAGTAACAGTTGGAGAATGAGAAGGATGAGAGGCCGAGCAATGGCATGTACTTTATGGTTGTGTAGAACACGCTCCGGTTACGTTGTAACGTACTTGTTCGTCGCGCTTGTTACCGATAACTAATGTCGCACCCGCCCATTCGATAGCCGTGCACTCGATCGATCGATTGAACAAAAGAGAGAGAGGGGGGGGGGAGGGGAAGAGAGAGAAAAAGAGAGAGATAGAATCCGTTTGGAGTTAGCATCGAAAGAGAAAGAGATCGATCGGCCGAGCAAATTACGACGCGTGGAACGTTGAAATCGTTGTGTTACACAGGATGGATACTGAAGAGTGGAAACGTGGGTAGGTACTAGAGAAAAGGGACAGGGGTGGTCGCGTCAATTCCGCGCTTTCTGTCACAGAATCGTTCAGAAAATGGACGAAACACGAAGCAACCCTCGTAACATTATCGCTTTGTTCTACACCGGGACGATTTTGTCCGAATTCTTTTTTCTTTTTTCCTTTTTATTTCTTGCTTCTTGTTCTGTTTCTTTTTTCTTTTTTCTTTTTTTGTTTCGTTTTGTTTTCTTTCTTTCTCTTTTTCTTTCATTGCTTCTTCGTTTTTACCCTTTTTCCTCGAGAATCGTGTTGGGATCGAACGATCGAACGATCGATTGATCCAAAGGATTTGCGTTTTTCGTCAAGGAGATAGCTCTTTGTGATAGTTGTATGGATTTAAAGTGCATCGAGAGGGAGAGAGAAAGAGAGAGAGAGAGAGAGAGAGAGAGAGAGAGAGAGAGAGAGAGAGAGAAAGAGAGAGAAATCGTTTTTTCTTCGATGGAATAGACTAAACTTTGTTCTTTATTTCTATTTCTTTTTGCTTCTCTGTTTTTGTCTCTTTTTTTTTCTCTCTTTCTCTCTCTCTATTTCTTTCAATATTCGAGTATTCTTAATATTTAATTCGTAAGTTAAAATATTTCTTGCTCCACGTTGCGATAGAAAATAAATATTGTATTTCAAACAAATAGACAAGTGTATGCACACACGAGTATGTCTATCCATATACGTATATAAGTTAAACCAAAAGTTAAGATTTGACTTACGCATTAGAAATATAGGTAATGATTGTTTGACTTCAATCGAATAAACTCACATGTATGCATATGTATGTGGCTTAGCAAGCACACACTTCATCGAATTTCGACGAATATTGTGACCTGATTATGGCTGAAACAAAGGCGTATGGTTAATGCCAAATAAATTTTATTTGTCGAAGACATTTTCCATGTTGATTAATTCTCTCTCTCGTTCTCTTTCTCTCTCTTTCTGTCTTTATCTCTTTTTCTTTAATCAACTTTAAAATCGTAATGGGAATATGAGTTTGGTGGAGTTATAAATTTGAAATAAAAACAAAAAGAAGATTTTCATCTGCGTTCTTTTTGTTTCTTTTTTTTTCAGGAGAATTTTCACGATCCCTGTATTTATCATGCTGGATCGCTAAGTTTCATATGGGATAAAGCTTTGGTTACGTTTGTTCGTGAAATGTCATTTTATCGGTCGCTAGTTGGAGAAAGAGGGGAGAGAGATGAGAGAGAGAGAGAGAGAGAGAGAGAGAGAGAGAGAGAGAGAGAGAGAGAGAGAGAGAGAGAGAGAGAGAGCTAACATTCGTGTTTTATGGTCGTAAGTTATTACCCTTCTCGTAAGAGAATTTAGAGCTTTTCTTTCTTTCTCTCTCTCTTCTCTTCTCTTCTCTCTCTCCCTTGTGTATACTTTTCTATTTCTTTTATTTTGTTTCGTTTTTTTTTTTTTAGTATAAGCTGTTACTACGCTTCGATAAACTGGCTAAGCGATGAGGAATCATTCGTTTTATCGTTCGCAATTAAATTTTTTTTTCCCTTTTGCAATCGTCGTAATCGAACAACCGTAAGAATTCCTCGATATCATTTTAAATAAAGAAATGAAAATTAATTTTCAAATCGTCGTCTCACGTAATATCTGAAAATTCAACGAATAAGCTAGAATCTATCATTGAGAGGATTTACTTCTTTTTTTTTTTCTTTTTTGCATAAATTGTATTGAAATATTGTGAGAAAAATTTTAATAAAAAATTTTATTATGCGCGATAATAAATATGTTGAAATTCTCTATAAGAAATAATGTTTATGTCGATTACATTGATTTAAAATGATTCAATTAAACGAGGAAAATGATATCGTCGAATTTAATCAGATTAGAACGTTATCCAATTAATCATTCGTCAAGGTACGATACAAATTTCTAATGAAAATTCATAGTATATGCACTAAATCAATTAACTAGGCCTAAATTATCTAAGTTTGAATGGCGATCGATTTTCAGAAAAGGGATCGTTTCCGCGATTATGGATTTGGTTGGTGTTTGCTCAATAAGCCCAAGCGAATTCAACGATACGGCCATTATTAGCCGCGGGCTTTCCGGTTGGTAGTTATTAATCGATGTCGGTTCTACGAAGTTGTATGCAAAGCATATATATAGTTCGAAGAAACGCATACGAGGAATTAGAGGATTTCCTTCTCTTTCTTCGTGAGTAATGAAAAAGGAGCTTTGTCAATTGTGATTCCTCGTAGAAATCGATAAATCGACTGACTCTCATTCCTATGTATTCGCAACGTATCAATTTTGCAAAACAAAACGTTACCATCGTCTTTATTCATTCGTATATTTCCATTCACGTTCGATCGCGTAGAGATTCTTTGACGAAAATTAATACGATTAGTCCGATTGTTCGCAAACCTTTGGAAAATCGGATTAAAACGCGAATTAATAGAAGGGAAAGATCGTGAGATAGAAGAAGAAGAAGAAGAAGAAGAAGAAGAAGAAGAAGAAGAAAAATCGGACGAAATTCTAAGTATTTTATTTAAACGAATTATCTACGAAAGTTTTTGACGGTAAATAAAAGAATAGAGGACAGATTCGGGTCGGATCATTTTCCGAGATGGACCAACTGAGATATGTTCAACACCTGCTCATGGCTAGTTCGAAAAATCTGTCAAAGAAATAAATTTATAGCGTCGTAGAGACGTCGTTCGTGCCGGTAACAGGCATATCCCATCGTTCATTGTTTATTCGTGCGAGCAAATCCTGTTGTCAGGTGGACAGGACTGCTGGGTAATCTCACGTAACGATGTTACGTGGTCAGCTTGCTATTATATTTTTTTTAGCTCTTCCTTCCTACCTATTTTATATTTTTTTTGTTTTTTTTTTGTTGTCGTGGTCGTCGTTGTTTTTATTGTTGTCCGTCGTCGTCATCGTTGTTGTTGTTGTTGTTGTTGTTGTTGTTGTGGTCATCGTCGTCGTCGTCGTCGTCGTCGTCGTTGTCGTCGTCGTCGTTGATTTTTATTTTTTATTTTTTTCCAGTTTTGTTGTTGTTGTTGTTGTTGTGCTCCGCTATTATCTATTTTTCACATCCAACAGACGCCTCCATTCTTCGTCGACGAGCGCGGAGTGTGCTCGGAGAGAACGTTGGATGATTCAGAGTGACAACATAAAGCAGAGAAAGAGAAGTGCTTTTCGGGTACAACCACAAACTCGTTACGAAGCACCTGTAGGAGACAGTAGGATTATTCGAAAATTGTTGGGTAAAGACACTGATGAACAGGAGGGACTTGGAGGTTGTAACAAGTTCTCCTTTCCTTGTTTGTTTCTTTTGGAATTATTTTTGGGTTCTTGTTGAACGAAGAAATAGATAGATAAAAAGAGAAAGAGAGAGAGAGAGAGAGAGAGAGAGAGAGAGATAAAGAGACTATCGAAAAGTTTTAGGTGAAAGGTTGGGGTTCGATCGAATAGACGAAAGATTCGTTGGAGTATCTAAACGCTTTTCAGTAAAGTGGGAGAACGACGGGTAGAGATGTCGTTGTTTTCTTCTACGAACTTCCGTTCAAATCGAATCATCACGGAATTTCGTGGTAACAATCTTCTATTTGAGTTGGTGCGCCCAACTGATTCTCTACCGTTCGTCCTTCTCGTTGCCGACCCCATGGGAAAACTTTATGGTTCATCTATAAACTCGATAAATTCTACTTCGGTAAAAGAAGATGGATGAACATATTTATTTTCAAATCAATTCTAAACATAAGTTATTGGGTTTCGATCGGCCTGATAGAAGATTTAGAAAATCATTAGTCAAACTTATCGGAAAATCATTATGAAAATAAGATCGTTTTGCATGAGTCCGATGAATATGAAGAAAAAAAAAAAAAAAGAAAAAAAGAAAGAACGAAGTCGAAAAAAATAATACAATTAAAGTAATGGTTGAAAGAATTGATATCGTAATAATCATTATATTATTCTATTATTCTATAATAAAAAGAGAAGGAGGTAAAGTGAATGAAAGAAAGAGAAAGAGAGAGAAAGAGGAACAGAAAGAAAGAGAGAGTGGAGTCTTTCGTTTTTCTTATTTTTTTTTTCCACATCGATTTTCTTCAAGACGTACTCGCTTAACTGTTCCTGACAATACCCTTTCGTGTTTCCTACGAAACCTTTCTCCTACGATCGTCTGTCTTCGACAACGCCGAGTTTCTAACTTGGATTTATTATTCTCGGCTCCTCCGTCTAGGAGTCGTCATCGAGAAGTAGTTTTAAAGTGCAAGAGAACGTTTTGTCGATTTTTTTTCTCTCTCTTTCTCACTCCTTCTATCTCGTACGATGCTTGTTAATTCTCCGAAAAAAGGAGCAGGGTGACTTTTTCTAGGACATTCGTTGAGAGCACATCGCATTGATCTTTGCTCAACGAGACCCTCTCTATCTATCCATTTATCTATATCTCTCTCTTTCTCTCTCGCTCCTTCTCTTTCTCACATTCTCTTTCTGTATATTCGTGAATTTGGTTAAATCGAACATAGACACACGCACACATATACACTCAGAGAAGTTGTGATAATATTTGAATATTACCACAGAGAATCGATGCTATATGTTATATCACTGTTCGACGTTTACTTCTTATTTTAATTTAATGATTCTCGTGAATTGATTTATAAAAAAGAACTTTAGAAAACAAAACTTTTATAATCGAAATTTTCACATATTAATTGCAGAAGCAGGAACGCGGAAAGTGCTGCGACTTTGGGACTAGAAATGAGTTGAGGATCGGCTACGATGTTGAGTCGTTTGTCGGCCGTGGTGGCCTCCATTTTGGTTCACCAGGTACACTTTCTGTGCACCGCAGATTCTCAAGGTAAGCGTAATCATTATAAAAATTTTTTAGAACGTTTTCTAGTAGCTTAGAAATTTCATGATAGTAAATATTTTTGGAGCGAACGTATTTTCTATTGTCGTAATATAACAAACAGCACGCGTGTATATGAGCATATAAATTGTGAATATACGAAAGAAAGAAAGAGAGAGAGAGAGAGATAGGAGGGTTCATATTTTATGGTACGATCGTTTCTCAGGGAATTTCAATGCCACGAGAAAAGTTACACGTTGGTTAAGAAGTCGCGTTACGTTTGAATTCTTTTTAGAAAGAAGAAAAAAAGGAAAAAAAAATGAAAAAGTAAAAGAGAAAAATAAAATGAGGAATAAAAAATATCTTATTGTGCGGTTACCAAAGATCTCGAAGGGCAAGATTATAGGTGCTGAATAACGAGTCACAGATACTGGATGCTCCTGGCTCGACGCTCAGACATTGTCCTATAATTTTCCAATTAAGGCATTGGATTCCCATAAATTCTAGGACCTTCGACAGAATCCATAAATTCGACGTCGAGCGACAAGCCGTGTGCGCTGGTCCAATCGTACTTTTAGACTCCAGACGGCCCTTACATTACGAAGTGGAACGATGAAATCGAAGCTAGAGAGGGAGAGAGAGAGAGAGAGAGAGAGAGAGAGAGAGAGAGAGAGAGAGAGAAATAGAAAGAGGAAGAAGAAAGAAAGAAGAAGGTGGACGATGAATATCGATTAATGGCCAACGACGATCCTTTCGAGACGACGTAAAATTCTATTCTCCCTCTTTCCAAAGTAGAGAAATAATACCGACCACGCTGAGACAAATATCCAATTCTCTTGAGAAAAACATTCGATCGATTGTTTCCGCTGTTGAAAGAAAAGGGTCGATTCGACCATTAACACGCTTTTATCCTTCAAATTTCGATCTTTTTCGTATTTTTCTAAACGTTTGATTTTTCTCTATAAATCTATAATAAATATGAAATGGGTATTCGACTGAATTTCTTAACTCAATCAATTTATCTAAATATTATATATCGTAGATATATGTGTAGATAGTATAATAGATATATATCTATATATAGATATAACAGAAGAAAGAAATGAAAGAGAGAAAAATTTTCTAATAATATTATATGTGTGTTATAAAAAGATAAATATAATGTTTAATACTATATAGCTCGGTTAAGCCTAGTCAGAAACGTTGACACCTTTCGAAACTTAATCTCCCGTAGACGTTTCTGGAGACGTATTTCGAAATCCTGACCAGAGAGGAGAGTAACCGGATTTATTCTTCCGTTGAGATTATGTGCTTCGTCTTTCCAACGGATATTAGAAGTCCGTTCGTATCGTGTACTTTTCTTGGATAGTACCTCTCTTTGCTATCGAGAGAAAATTCTGCTCGCGAGATTGGTCCTGCCAGAAAGGACGTGGGTTCCTCTCACTCGAGCTGATAAATTTCTTGAGGATTATCCCGTCGTTCTTCGGAAAATACCGAGACTCCGAAATGACTTCGAAATACTGAAAGAGAGAGAGAGAGAGAGAGAGAGATAAGGATATAGATAGATAAAAGAAAGGAATGGGTTACGCGTTTGGAACAAAATCGCCGATCGTCTTAGATTCAAAGAAAATAATTTCGATGCTAGTCGTAGCTCTATAAGAAGATCCTCAAACAAGCTGATCGCGATCATGAGCTCGGAAATGAGAAAGGAGTAAGGTACTCGCGGAAACCGCGAGTCACCAAATTTGATCGAGAGATATTGAACTTCTTTCTTTCCTATCTCTCTCTCTTTCTCTGTGTGTGTGTGTGTGTGTGTGTGTGTGTGCGCGAGAGTGTCTGTATGTGTGTTCTTCAAATTCTCTAGCTATTTCTTCTTCCTCTTCTTCTTCTTCTTTTTATTTTCTTTATCCACTCTCTGTCTCACCCAAACCGTCCAAAGATTCCGACTTTATATAGGAAAGAGAGATTGCTGTCTCTCTCTCTCTCTCTCTCTCTCTTTCTTTTTTTTTACTTTTTTTTTCTTTCTTTTTTACAATCTTGGTTTCGACTCTCAAAGAATTCTTCGCGAAAAAGTGACTTTATTACTTCTTCTCGGACTATCTACTATTCTTTTTCCACGATGTGTGCCAAGGCATGTAAAATGTATTAAACGTTGATAAGTATGCAAGTAGATCGTATTCAAAGTAAAAGAAAAAAAAGGGAGAAAAGCTCTATTCCATTTAGCGATCTAATTTTTTTTACTTCTTTTTTTTATTTTTTTCTTTCTTCCTTCCTTGCTCTCTTTCCTCTCTTTTCTTTTCTTTTCTTTTTTTTTTTTTTTGCTTCCATCGACGAAGTACGCATTATCATATTGATTTTCAATCTCTTTCTGATATCTACATTTTAATTAATTATAGAAATTAGTACGTGGTGTATTAGTTTCAATGAAAATTCGCGATGCTTTGTTATTTTATTTTGTTAACGCGTTTATATTTATTTATATTTTCCGTTCGAATTAATCTTGAACGAAAATAATTATGAGCAAAGCAGAAAAAAATTTTATTGATAATACAATTGGGAATTATAATTATTTAAAACCAGCAATATTATTCGCAATATATTTCTATGAGAATATCGTGTACGAAGGAGAAATGAGAAAAAAAAAGAAAAGAAAAGAAAAAAAAAAAAGAGAGAAGGAAAAAAAGAAGAGAACGAAGAAAAAAGACGAAACGAAGAGATCCATTGGTCTCGTTAGAAGAAAATTAATTCTTATCTCGATCCGTTATTATATGTAATTAATAGAACTGTGTATTCATCGTGTGTGCGTTGTCATGGGAACGCACGGCATGTACAAGAATCAGTGCTAGGAATGATAGTGGTCCATACGCGTGTTCGAGGTCTCCATGGTGAGGGCGAGATGCGAAAAGCTCTCGATTGTGAAACACGTGAAGGGAATCGAATTAACAGGGTTACCACGTTCGCCATTCAAACTGAATGTTACCTGAAGGGCATTGTAACACGTAACAAAGCGTTTAGTCTTAAGATCGATTCATTCTTTATCATTTTTATCGAACACTCTCGATTTCGATGAAATTAAATCGATTACAAAAAAATTTTTCCTAAACTTCATTACACGTTGTTTTTATTTATAATTGAATATATGTATATGTGGATTATAGATTATAACGAAACGGTATAGTTTCTTTTTTCTTTTTTTTTGTTTATTTTTTATTAAAATTTATATCTTAAAGGCAATTGTGCGAATCGATCGTTTATTATATTGGGTTGTTGGTAATATCATTAAAAATAGAGAACGTCTAAGAAGAAAGAGTTAAAATATCGAATAGATGAAGGATTTAGTTAACCTCGACATTTGTTCCCTTCATATTTTATAATATACTCTAAATATAGTATTTTAACAGTATGTACGTACTTTATTTTATTTGGCCGCTTTCGTTAATCGGTTTCAATTTTTTTTTCTCTCTACGAAGTTACGACATTTGAGATTACAAATTGAAAGGGAATATTATTAATTCTTTTTTCGATTGAAAATTGGTATCTAAAACGATGAAAAAAAAAAAAGAAAAGAAAAATAGAAACCAAATTGAATCGATTAAAAAGGACAACGATGAATAACGAGAGGCAGATAAAAGGGAGAGAAAGAGTGAGCGAGAGAGAGAGAGAGAGAGAGAGAGAGAGAGAGAGAAAGAGACACACAGATAGAGAGAAAGAAAGAGAGAAAGAGAAAGAAAAAGAGAAAAAGAAAAAAAGAGAAATTCATTTTCGATGGAACAAAAATTAGTTTGTGATAGATTTTCCTTCGTCCTTTTATATTCATGTATGCATGTATACGTGTATATATGTATACCATTAAGAAGTATACAAAGTCATTTTAAACGATTGCAGGCGTGAAGCCAGTTCCTGGGCTGGAAAACCTGCCGAGGTCGTTCTGGCGTGAGCTCAGTTCACCCTTTACCGAGGTAAGTTTCGCGCACGGTTAAACTCGGAACGTGAAGTTGCCTTTCGGAATCGGGATGCCGATCTAAATTCGTTCCTCTCGTTTTCGACCTTTCAAAGAGCAACGTTTCTATACGCGTCTGTGGTTTTCGAAGGAGCGTTGACGTCATTTTGGTATGCGTTTCACTCGTCGTTTCATGCGAGCAACACTATTTCGAATATCCATTTTGCGTAGATGCATATCTATATAGTAATTTATATACGTACGTGTATATGAATATGTGTATGTACGTATATACGCTTTGCAGCCATTGCATATCATATTAAAATTATTTTGCCTCATTATAGCACATTCTTTTTTCTGTTCCTAATTAACTGTTAAAAGATATTAAATCGTGAAAAAAATTGTCTCGATTTATTTCTTCCTTTCTTTGTTTTTTTTTTTTTTTTTTTTTTTTTTTTTTTTAATGGAAAAGAAGAAGAATTTTGTTTTATTACTGTTTCTTTCTTTCTTTCTTCTTTATTCTTGTTACATATTTTAGAAGAAGATGAAATTATTTGATTTGATTAAAGCCTTATTCGTGTTCTTTGATAATTAAGTTCTTGACGTATATTAATATTACGGGAAATTGATTTTTGTTGTAATTGGAAATAATATGGAGATAGGCAGTATGTAAGAACTAATACAAATTAATTTCATTCAGGTGTTTCTTACGTTTTTAGGGGGTATAACTTTATTAATGATTTATCTTTAACGATATTAACAAAAGAAAGGAAATAATAATTTTCGTTGTTAGAAGCCGTTCAAAATTAGAATTTTTATATTTACATCATTTTTTTTTTTATTATTCCTAACGATCTAGACGAACAAATTTGTCTAGCTTTCTGTTTCACTGTTCAACAATTCATTGGAATTGAATTCTTGTTTTCTTTTCTATCTGTTTTTCTATCAACTCGTAAGACATACTCGTCATAGTCGAGATGAAAAGAAAAACTTGGTTTAATTTGTACGGCTTCTCGAATTGATTAAACTCGAGTGTTTTAATTTTCGTTCGTAAAACGTAACGTGTACTCCGTTATTTTCGACGCTTTTGAAGATCCTTTTTTTTTTTACGACGTCACGTCGACGTGACCGCGATGGGTTTTAGTATGTCCCAATCTAGTCCCCTCTACTCTTTCAACCCCTTTTCTACTCATTCTCCTCGTTTTTCTCCATCACACTTATACATTCTCAAGTGTCGTAAAGTTTTTCTCTCCTGCCGATACACTCTATCTTTTGCTTCGTCGTTACCGCGACCAAAGAGAAACGCGAGAACGCTATCAAATAACTATCTTACGTGAAAATCTTTGCACCTAGACAACTCTCATCTTGCATATTCTTTATCTTTTTCCTCTTTTTCTTTTTCTTCTTCTTCTTCTTCTGCTTCTTTAGTTTTTTTTATCTTCTTTTCATTTCATTTTTTTTTCTATTTTTTTTGCCTATCTCTCACTAGTCTCTTCACCGTTCACTTTTTTTTATCCTCTAATGTAAAATTGTTATTATTTGTTATTTTTCTTCTACTTTTGTTTCTTCTATCTTTCTTTTTCCTTTTTTTTTATATTTCTAATCCTTTTTAAAAGAATCGCATAAAAGGATCGTATTTAGCGGCATACATACTATTTTCTCTACGATATTCTAGCGTCCAAGCTTTTACACGTCCGATCTAATAAAAGCGAATTTGAAATTCGTTCGGTTGATTCGCCGATAATACAATTCAAATAATAAGATAAATGCATTGATAAATTTGCCGTACCTTCACGAATTTATTGGAAAATTATTGCGAACGTAATCTCGCGGAGTTGAAAGGTCGCCGACCTGAAATTCATTCGTACGATCGTGTAACCACAGCTGTCGGTCGATGCACGAATATCGAGCACGGTGAATTCAAAGTGTGGCCGCTTTGCAACGGTAAAGATCGTTTTACGGATCGTTTCTTTCCCTCGTATTTAAGATTTCCTTCGCATTATTGTTTCACTTTTCAATCGGTTGAAAATATAGCGAGATGGAAATTTAAAAGCGAAATTCAAAACCATAAATGCGAACTCGAAAAAGCAAAGCTTCCGTTATCACGATGGTTTCGATTAAACCAAAAAAGAAAAAAAAAATAAACGATTGTTTATCGAACGGCTATTATGCAAACGTGTTCGATGTAAATGACTGGGTGAAGTGAGAGCACCTTTTTTTCCCTCGTTTTTGGACATTTTCTCTTCGAGCGAGAACGTAAACAGAGAGAACCCTGGATAGTTTTTAAAGAGCTGACATCACGAGTGATTCATTTTATTGACCTCGTTTCAAAGAGAGAAAGAGAAAATCGGGTCGGTCATTCTGTCGTAATTGTATGTTTAAAACGAAGGGAAAAAATGGAAATATTAAAGGAATATTGTTCGATATAAATATTTATTTAAAATATAAATTATTCGATTATAAAATATGTATATAATATCTTGTACACATGTATGTTCTGTAAATGTTGCAACACGTCTGTGTGTGTGTGTGTGTGTGTGTGTGTGTCTGTGCTCGCGCGTGTAGATGTGTTTGTGTGAGTAATTGCTTCTGATTTAATTTGCAGGTGTACGAAGTGGACAGTTTTGCCACCGAGATCAGTGCAACGCCCGAACCAAGGCCGTTTTTCGAAGATCCAGAGAGCAACATTACAGTGCAGTTAGGAGCTCAAGTACACATGCACTGTAGAGTGCAAAATTTGCAAAAGAATTTGAAGGTAAGCGCGATGTGATTTCTATTTATTTATTTATTTATTTGTTCATTTATTTATGTATTTATGTATTTATTTTTATTTTTTTTTTCATCGGTAACAATTTATAGATCGTTTAAGTTTTTTATTGTATGGGTGATTGAGAAAATAAAATGAAAAAAAGGGAGTAAATAACATGAACGTAGAATTTAGAGAGAGAGAGAGAGAGAGAGAGAAAGTCAACTCTTTGAAGTTATTTCGAACATTTATTTTAAATGAAAACCACCGATGGCTCATATAATATTTGATTAAAATAATTTTAAAATGAAAGTGTATTTTTCCTCGAAATATTATTTCCAAAAATGTTGAATGCGCGTTATATTCCTGTTCATTCAAATTAATTTAGAATAATTTTGCTCATGTAAAATCTGCTATGTTCGAGTTTTCATTTTGAAAAGGATAACTATGAATAATCGAAATAGAAGAACGTTGAAATAGGAGTGTTAATATATTCAACGTTTTTAATTTATAATTATCATTTAATTTATAATGATTCGAGTATTGTTTATTTTAATTTACCTTACTCTCTTGATCGCATTTTGTCGTATTTATTTGTTTTAAAAATATTCTTTTAAAATCTTCTTTTCTGCTATCCCATCAAGACCTTATTGGCTTCTCAACACCCAACACTGTAATCCTATGTCCCTTATCTCCCTTTCGACGTCAACATGCGAGCAAGCACATAACTTCCCGAATTCTCCCGAAGTAAATTCCAGTAAATCCTGGCTGAAAATATTTTCCATGTTAATTCCGCGGTTTCAACGTATTATCATAGCGACATGTATTATATTCTCATTTTTCTTTCTCACAGTAAACCAAATTTTGTATTTATCCGAAAGAGCTGCTTCAAATTTCAAATAAATTTGTCCAATTAATTTGAAAATTTTGCTCTCTCTTATTTTTTGTTTTATATATTTAATATGAATATTAAAAATTTTAATTGTCATATAAATAACAGATTTATGAATTATTAATAGGATATTGATTTCGTTTATTATTATTATTCTTTTTGTTTCGTACAATCAAGGAGACTTCTGAGAATTTGTGAAAAGAAAGAAAATATATTCGAGACATCTTATCTATTTATTTGTCAATAATCGTATTACATACGAAGTCTGAAAATTGAATTATATTAAAAAACTAATATTTGTATTGATAATATCGTAAAAGCGATGGAGATCACAATTTTTCCATATAATATTGGAAAGTTTTAGAATATCATAACAAAAATACATAACCATTTATATTTTTCCGAAGTAAAATTTACAGATTAATCGTAGATAGGAAAATATTGGTATACAAAATTTGCGGAGAGCAAAGTGTTCCAGGAAACGTCGAACATCATTTCGTACGATATGAAAACGTAATCGTGTACGTTATCTATATACGTGTGTACACTGCATTTATCTTATAGTTATGTCCATAAATCGTTGTCAGCATTTACTAATCCGAGCGAAGCTTGCCACGCTTTCGAAGCTGTCTACGAGCGACGAACGTGAAACGTTTTGCTCGTTCGCCGTAGTGGTCCTCGGAATTCAATCTTTCTAAGTGGGACAACGGTAAATCGACCAAACAAGTTGTTCCGTACGGTTAGACGAGAGATAGAGATAGAGAGAGAGAGATAGAGATGGATAGAGAGAGAGAGAGAGAGAGAGAGAGAGAGAGAGAGAGAG
>NC_057690.1:3192377-3218392 GCF_014466175.1 Vespula pensylvanica | reverse complement strand
AGAGAGAGAGAGAGAGAGAGAGAGAGAGAGAGAGAGAGAGAGAGAGAATAACGCCTGCATTCGCTGGAGTGTTTTCAACGGCATCGACATACCCTTCTTTCGCTTTTAAAATGATCATCGTCGAGTGACTTTGGATTTTTCGAGGAGCCGAAGCTAGCTAGCCTCCTCTTGTTCGCGTGAAATCTATGAAAGTCATTTTTCCAAGTGTACCACACGTCACGTTCGTTTTTTCTTTTTCTGTTTTTATTTATTTATTTTTCTTTTTCCTTTTTTTGTATGATAGATATTTCTTATAATACGTTCGACGTAATGTTTCGGACGTGACCGATGCAACAACGTAATCCTTGAGAAATGTTCATTTTCTTTCTATCTTTTTCTCTCTTTCTTTCTCTTTCTTTCTCTTTTTATGTTTGTGCGAGAGAACGTCATTGAGATAACATAAAATCCGTTTTCTACGGATAAATCCAATTTTCGGAGGCTCGCGCGTGTCCTCTTGCGAGTCAGTGCAAAGAGAACCTCCAGCTCCACATGGACGACGAGGAGGTTACTTGAAAGTTTCCTACGAATTTCCAAGTTCGTTAACTCTAACAAAGCGAGCGTTTGTAACGCTGTTGCGATCAATAATGTTAATAAGAAGATAACTTTAACTAGTTCCATGCTGGAAGGAGCACCAAGCAGGAGCTTGTTGTTGTTCCAGGCGTTTTGTTCCCTGCCAACTACGAAAGAGAGTTTCCAACACGTAAATACACGTGCAGGTAATACGTTATAACACTGTGGAAACTCGATCGTGTTTTAAGGAAGAAAGATAGAAATTCGACGTTGTCTTATTATCGATACTGACAATGAATCTGAACAGTCACGTTAGTTTAAAGGTAGATACTTTGGCATGCAATTCCTCGTTAGAATATACTGAAAATTCTTGTCGCGTTGCAAGCACGCTTTTTGCCATCAAAAAAAGAAACTTTTTAACTCGACCAATCTAGATCCTTGCTTTTTCTTTCTTTCTCTCTCTCTCTCTCTCTCTCTCTCTCTCTCTCTCTCTCTCTCTTTCTCTCTTTTTCTCTTTTTTTTTCCCTCTCTTTCTCTCTCAAACTTCTCTTCCACGCTTCTGCAATCAGTTTAACGAGTAACCCGCGACGACGCTAATTGTGAGTGAAGAGAAACGGCCCCGAATTATTTACGTACATACACATGAGTCGAGCTTGTTTATCCTGCAACTTAGTTATCTTCGCTGTTTCGGGTATACCGAGATATAATAATAAATCATGTTTGTAGATATCAAAGTAACTTTTCTATTTTCGTTTTCCATTTGTTTCTTATATATTTTAGATTATTATTAATATCATTTATTGTATTTTTGTTATTTCGTGGTAATAGAGAGTATCAATAGAAAGAGGGAATTTTTCCCTTTACAATGGTCTTTGTTTCACGTTTCTATGACTCTCCGTTCAGGAGATATAGCCTTTTGAAATATTCCCATTCATAATTCGTAATACAGCTGTGCGTAGTAGTACCATTGTAAAAAGTATTTACGTTACACAGCTGATTGGTAACGTAAATTCCAGGAATTTATATAGGTCACTGTGTCAATGAACTTCTTGAATGAATTTATATAGGTCAATGAGTCAATGAACCTATCTTTTATTTAATGAGTATATCACGTGAACTATAAATCGTAGAAATTTCAAACAAATACCATTTTAATGGGCAAATTTTTTTCTATTTTTTCATGCGATATTTGTTATAATTATATTTTTATAAACAATTTGTTATAAACAATTTGTTGAAAAAAATTCTTTATATTTTTTTGAAAATAACTTTAAGCATTAAAAATATCGTTTTGTTGTGTAACGAATTTGTTGCAACTATTTGTTATGTATAATTTGTTATAAATAATTTGTTATAAACAATTTTTCTTACTTTCGAGTGCAGTAAGTTGTAGAATCTTCAAAGGATTGCTTTTTCGTTTAACGAATTTATTTAACAATTTATTATAAACAATTTGTTATAAACTATTTGTTATAAACAATTTTTATAAACAATTTGTTATAAATAATTTTTTGCATTATTTCAGAATAAAATTATTATAAATTTTTAAAAAGATTGTTTTTTCTCTATCCGATTTGTTATGAACAATTTGTTATAAATAATTTGTTATAAACAATTTGTTATAAACAATTCTTCATTTTTTCGGAAACGAGTTATAAAATCTTTAAAGAATTGTTTTTTCTTCTAATAAATTTATTTTACAATTTATTATAAACAATTTGTTATAAACAATTTGTTATAAACAATTTTTCATATTATTTCAGAGTTTAAAGTAAGTTATAAATTCTTAGAACAATAATTTTCTTTCTGATTAATTTGTTATAAACAATTTGTTATAAACAATTTGTTATAAACAATGTTTCATCTTTCCCAAGTAAGTTATAGAATCTTTGAATGATTGTTTTCTCGTTTAAGCAACTTATATAACAATTTATAATAAACAATTCGTTATAAACAATTTCTTGCAAAGCATTTCAGACGTTTATGCACCATATACATAGATAGATAGTTTTCTTTCTATGAACATTTTGCTGATGCAGAATATTCGGTTAGAGCGTTTTTTGAAGGACATAAATAGCACCTTGAGAAGCCTACGAATGATATAGAAACGTTTCTAACCGAGGTGTGTGTAGCACAAGGACGTTCTTTCGAGAGTGTGAGTAAGTGAGAGAAAGAGAGAAATAAAGAGAAAGAAAGAAAGAGAAAGAGAAAGAGAGAGAGAGAGAGAGAGAGAGAGAGAGAGAGAGAGAGAGAGAGAGAGGCACTACGAGCCGGTTGGCTCGAGGGCTCTTAAAAGAAAAGATACGAGCGTAAGGCTACAGTAAAAAGGGAGAAAGAAAGAGAGACAGTAAGAGAGAGAGAGAGAGAGAAAGAGAGAGAGAGCGAGAGAGATGAAGGGTGAAGAGGGAATAGAGAAGAGAGGTTGGAAAGCGCGTCATCGCACCCCGCTTAAAGAGGATTCGGTATCTGTGTTTGTCGGCGGATTAATTTAAGCTCAGGGCCACTTTTACGTAGAACCATCTTCAGAGTTCCCCTCGTTTTATTCCCTGACGGGAGGACGTCGTCGCTTTCAGATTTGTCATATCCTACTTGTCCCTTTTTTCTTTTTTTTCTCTCTCCTCCTCTCTCTTTTTTTCTTTCTTTCTCTTTTTGCGTTACAAAAGATCTTGTCTTTTATCAAGAAAGAAAGAGAGAGAGAAAGAAAAAGTAGAGAACAGAGAATGTCATTCTTGAAGAAACCTGTGATAGAAAGGATATTTCTTGAGTTAGAGAAAGAGAGAGAGAGAGAGAGAGAGAGAGAGAGAGAGAGAGAGAGAGAGAGAGAGAGAGAGAGAGAGAGACAAAAAGGATCTTGCTTCTTTTCTTCTTAGAAATTTTACATTTACATCGAATTGCTTTGGAGATAGTCTCTTACTACTGTACCTTACTCTGTTCTTTGATCGAACAAATGTGAATGAACTTACTGGCCGGTGAGTTTGCTTCCTGTTCAATAGTAATTTCACTATCTTCAGGTCGTGTACCACCTGACGCCTTGAAAACCTTACGGAAAAATGGAACACATTTTGAAAACGATTTAACACGTTCTCCAGTATTTTCTCAACGCGTGGGTATTCGAAATCACTATCGTGTGATTTTGACCTTTTTTTCTTCTTTTTTCTCTCTCTTTTTTCTTTCCTTCCTTTTTTTTTTCTTTTCTTTTCTTTTCTCTACTGCGGTTTAAATACAGAGGCATGGTATACAGAAAAGGGTTCCTTTTTGTCGTTTTCTTTTTCTTTCTTGTTTTCTTGTTTTTCTCTTATTTTTTTACACCTCGTGCAATACAACATCGTAATCGATTCTTTTTCCATTTATACGTTTAATTTGTTTCAAGCGTATGAGACAAGATGCGCCGGGAAAATTTGAGAATTTTAATAGTCGAAGCTGACGTTCGACGTTATTCGAGTTTAATCATAGTTGAGCGATTTGCCAACGGCAATATATATTCTCGCTATCATCGAAGCCGATAATGTAAAAATGGAGGCGGAAAGTCCGGTACTTCGTATCAGTAAATTGTAATTATCTCAAGATCGTTCCAACTTATATAACGGTTCAGAGGATTTTCATAAAGAAAACGAGAGAGAGAGAGAGAGAGAGAGAGAGAGAGAGAGAGAGAGAGAGAGAGAGAGAGAGAGAGAGAGAGAGAGAGAGAGAGAGAGAGAGAGAGAGAGAGAGAGAGAAAGGGAGAGAGAGTGACGTAAAAGTTTCCTTTAAGCCCGACAAAGTCGATCTTCGTGTTATTCCAGTCCATCATCTTTCCGATGGATTTTTTTTTTTCTATTTTTTCTATCATATTTTTTTTTCGTTTTTTTTTTCTTTTCTTTTTTTTCATCAACTTTCTTGCGAGTTAGATGACGTGTCAGTTTCAAAAAGAAATTATCGCATACTTCTTGATAATATTTAAACTCCTCAACTCATACCATCCCATTTTTAAACATATTAACATTCTTCGGAAAATTTCGAAAACTTTCAATCATAGACAAATATTTGTTGCCTCATTCTTTCTTTTCTCTCTCTCTCTCTCTCTCTCTCTCTCTCTCTCTCTCTCTTTCTCCGACGTCGTTAATTAAAATATTATAACGTGCATTTATATATAAAAAAAAAAGAAAAAGGAAATAGAAATAGATAAGGTAATATCCTTTCGTAGTAAACGTCATTTCTTTTTAAACACCTCAGCCGTTTGTTTGCGAAAACATTCTCGATATATTTGGCGCCGCTTGTTCCAATTATAGCGAGAAAATTTGATCGTCGATCTTGGCAGAAAAATAGGATTGGCAGACGTGAACTATTATATTCAATCTGATAGTTAAATTACATCCTATGAGCGATCAAAGTTTAGATCGACCGAAGCTATTTATAATACGATTATTCGAACTAAGATCTCTCTCTCTCTCTCTCTCTCTCTCTCTCTCTCTCTCTCTCTCTTTCTCTCTCTAATTTTTGCAAATTTCATGAGAGTTTGCATATTTTCATTCAAAATGCAAACTCTAATTCTACATCGTCTTCTATCGCAAACCAGTAATTTATTCTTTCATCTCTCTCACACATTCGCACATTATAATATAAATACACGTAATATGTATGTCTATCTCACTTTATCCTTCTGCTCTTTGCCTATCTCTTTGAATCACTCTCTCTCTCTCTCTCTCTCTCTCTGTCTCTCTCTCTCTCTCTCTCTCTCTCTCTCTGTTTCTTTCTCTCTCGTAACATAACGTTCACCGAATAGTTCAAATAGCAATTCGTATTAAGAGTCGCGTTTCTCGTTTGTACAGTCTGGCCGAATTATTAAGTTATGAGATACCACATACTGGTGGATGGAGGTAACTATCTATGAGGAGACGCGCAGACTTTGCGCCGTAAAATCGCGGCCGCGAGTGCCTGATGCATATGCAAACGTGTGCCGGTACGGCCTCTGTGCCGGCTGATTCGAGCCACGGCAACTATCAGAAGGGATATTCCGTACGGTCGCTGAATATATGTATGTACATATACCTATATACTTGTGGGAAATGTGATTCCATGAGAGACGAATTTTCGTAGTACGTAGGTAACATTGCTTGGGTAATAAAGATGGTTAAATTTCATTATTCTTTTCTTTCTTTCTTTCTTCCTTTCTTTCTTTCTCTTTCTCTTCTTTTTTTTATAATAATAATAATAATAATAATAACAACAAGTACCAAAACTTATTTGATAAGTTTTAATAACAAGTACTTTACTTTGTGAGAGCTGAAAAGAAAATTAAATAAATCTTTTAGAAGAGATATCAATGGAATTATTAAAGTTCCAAAATGTATTATTAAGAAAATTAGAAAGGAATATAGAGACGTAATAGAGGGAAAAAAATTATTAAGTATCGTATATCTAAGCATTATTAAATAATAGTATCGTATCAATGAAATATATTGATTATTAATATAGGTTTTTAATTAAGTTCGTAAATAAATATCTGTACGATGTAAAATTTAGAACACTTCGATGATTCGAAATATCGACAATATTTTTTTAAGATAATTTTGATTGTTATTAAGATTTAAATTCTTGTTAAGATGAAATCTGTCTGAGTCAAGATCATTTTATAAATCTTTTACTATAACAAGTATATTTCGTAACTTCTTAAAGGAACAATCTTAAAGCTTCGATCTTAATAAGGTAATAGAATTTTTCTTAGACCCGTAATATATTACCTTCTTCGTACTTACAAAGTTAATACCGAGGAATTGGCAAGAACGTCATGGAGGTAGGATTTAAGCGTTTCAACAGAGCGAGAAAATAGAGAAAGAGATAGAAAGAGAGAAATAGAAAGAGAAAGAGAAAGAAAAAGAGAAAGATAAAGAGAAAGAGAGAAAGAGAGAGAGACATTCGTTAACTCGAAGCTTTCCTTCTCTGAATTCTTTCCCTGGTGAAAGAGCCATTTCCATTTTTTATTTCAGGAATAAGTAGAAGAAAAGAAATGAACTTCCTGTTTGTTATCAGACATTCTCTCGAAAAAAACTTGAATTCTCTGAGCCAATACTCACTCCTTTTTCTTCCTCACTTTACTTTTTTCGACCTAGCATACGCTTGAATTCTTTTCGATTAATTGTTTTCCGCCTCTACAGTTTCAACCCGTTTTATCCATTATCGTGCAATTCCCTCTCACCTCTTCTTATTCGTCGCGGTGTCGTCAGTATAACCGTCACTAGTACAGTAACGGCCGCGATCACACAACCACACAACCAACCATGGCATATCGTAGCCATCCACGTCTCTCTGAACCGAACTTTACCTGTAGTTCGTCAATAAGATCGAAGAGCTAATTAAAGTTTTCCGAAGAAGTAGTTCTAGGCTATCGACCGATCCACCAGGGAAAACAGGTCATCGTGGCTTAAATTTTCTAAAGAACCTTCAAGATAGACGTAGATTCTAACGGTACCATCAACCCCCTACTAACTATTTACCGCCCCTTAAAAAAATTTTCTTTATCGTTTCAAGTACCGTCGTTCTTTCGTTATACGAATATTTAGAATATCTTGATTTATTTCTGACTGAAATTAAACACAGTCGATTTCCTGTAAATTTTTCTACATGAGGATCGATAGTAAGAAAAAAGTAATGCTATTGGAACGCGATCATTACAAAGAGTATTCGCTTACAATCTAGATACATACTAATCGCTATACATTTTATATTAAATTCAAGTGTCCTTTCACTTTGTTCGAAAGGAAAAAAATTCGATTTTATTCTCTAGTTGAGCAGAATGCAATTCGATGAGATCGAAGGGACGAATCGAATGAAAGTTCTTTTTTCTTTTCTCTTTTTCTTTTTTTTTTTTTTTCACAAAGAGCCAAGCAAAGAGAAAAATACGCGTTCGATCTTCGGTTCGATGGGTCCTCGCGAGGATTGAGCTTTATCGTTCTAGAATGGAATTCGTCTTTAGAATCTATAGAAATCTTGAAGAAAGAGAGAAAAGATGTGTCAATCACGTGCACCAAATCGTTGATCTAAAGAGGATTGCGATTTATCACGAATGTTAGCAGCAACGAACAAACATTATTAGGCAGGATGATATCGTTTGATGTAAGTTGGGGGCGTAGCTTTCTCTCTCTCTTTTTCTTTTTCTTTTTCCTTTTTCTATCTCTCTTTTTACGTGCTATCCTTTTTCTTGATATCTTTTATGTCTCTGTCATTCCGTTCCCTTTTCTTTTTTTATTTTTCTTCTTCTTCTTCTTTTTCTTTATTTCTTTCCTTTTTCTTCTTCTTTTTTATTTTCGTTTTCTCTACTCTTTTTTTTTCTTTATTCTTTGTTTATCTGTGGTTCGTGCTCGGAACTTTGAGGTTGGTATCGCTTCTCGTCACGTACATACGAGATTCTATTCTTCGTGCTGAAAAAGAAAATAAAAAGATCGAGAGGTTACTAGGTGGAACGGTCAAATTTGACTGACCATCTCATATCTCTTATTCTTTTTTTTATTCATTACGTATTCTCTTTCTTTTTTCTACTTTTTCTTCTTCCTTCCTATGTCTCTCTTTTTATTAAGTGAGAACGAGTAGATAACTTGTTTTGATTAGAAACGAGTAAATTTTAGCAAAAGGCATAAATAATTTCGTTTAATGTTCTATCGAGTTTAAATTAGATAAAAGTATATAATATAATACGTTTGTTGATATTGATACGTATTTATGTATATAAATATTAAAAAAATTTTTTTTATAAGACTTGAATAAAAATGTCTATTATATCGTATAATATCGATTTTTATATACACTTTTTATTTTTTTTCGTTTTCGAAAATTCGATAGTTTGGTTGTAGATTTAATTTGTATTCGTAATATGTACAAATGAATATTATTTTTTTGTTATTTATAAAAATATATACTTTTATTTTTTATTACACCATCGTATATAAATCTATTTTCGTTATATTGATATTGATTTCTATTCTGATTTCATATTTTCGTTAAAAAATTTGATATGCTGAAAAGATGCGTGGTTACACATCTTTGTTATTTGAAAATTAACATTTGATGTGATAATAAACTTACATTAAACAAATCGATATGACAAATTTGGTAATCATTGTAGCTTTTTTTCTATCCTGTTATTCCGTATACTATGAAAATCCTATTAAATTTTCTCTTCTTTTCTTGGCATGAAATATTCTGCATAAAAATGTCGCAAAATTGTGACAGGGCTCACCATGTCATCCCTTTTATTCTTCGTAAAAAAGTAGACGAGAATCATAGTCTCATCGTATATAATATATATATATATATATACACCCATACACACACATACGCACGTATGTGTGTGTGTGTGTGTGTGTCTACGAGAAAAACTCGAAACGCTGGGCAAATACACGACGTAGGTCGCGCCGATGCGCGCGTGAAAGTGCGATAGGATAAAATAAACAGGAACATTTACGTAGCGTGTATTGATCAAAGGGTGAAATGTAAATACATAAATCGCGATATTGTCGTGTCTCGTATAGACATATCGACGAATTTTCCCAACAGACTACTACCGGTATTAACGATTTTTTTCCATAGTTTTTCGCTTTCGATGAAAAGTGTCCCGGAAATTCAACGTATTCGAATTTTCAAGCCTTTCAAACGAGAATCGTTTGCCATCGATCGAAATACAAAGAGGACATTGAACTGTTTGCAGAATTTATACCTATCAAGTTTTCAATAATAATCATGATAATTTGATTAAAACGATGTTTAAATAATATTATGATAATTTTCTTCAATTCTTAATCTCACAAATATTTCACTTTCATTAGATTTATATTTATAGAAATTTATTTATTTATTTTATTTATAATATATATATATATATATATATATATATGTATGTATATAAAATATTTAATATGTTATCAACATAAAATTTATTATATTAAATCTTCGAATAAAATACTAATGAAATATTTATAATCATACACGAGTCGTATGTATGTTAGGTAAAGAGACAAAAAAAATAGGAACAGAAAAAAAGAAAGGAGAGAAAAAAAACCATAATAGTCTCCAATTCACATCGCTGCACATTTTCATTTCATTTTTTGATTCCACTCGTGTACGCATTTGGACGATCACATAAACGAGTCTCGAAACGTTTTTGGCCCGTTGAAAAATACGAAAAAGCACCTGTCGTGTCCGCGTACTTCATGCGACGAGTCGTCGGTCACTCGTTAAATAACTATCGAGAATGGAGCGCGAGCGTATCACTGTGCCATGCTTCGTTAGTTCACTTGTCGATATATTAATGTAGATAAAATAAATTTGTGAATTCCATTTTGACTGGATGGCAACATCATTTCTATGTATAATAGCTCTGTCGATTAGTATCGCATCAATAGGTAGCATCTTCTACTAGTAGTTACATTGTTATTTTTTATATACCATAATCAAATTAATCTTTTTAATTTTGATTATATAAGGGAAGGAGAGAGAGAGAGAGAGAGAGAGAGAGAGAGAGAGAGAGAGAGAGAGAGAGCAAATTCAAATGTTTTCATATGACATACATATAAACATATTTTATTTTACTCACAAATATTTTTATAAAATATTAATAAATGATCGTAACACAATTTCAAATATATGGATACATACGTATATGTGTAGACACGGTCGGCCAAAAATTTCTAAGCGATTTTAAAAAACAGTTATACTTCTTCGATACCATATTTTTATTCTTTAATTTATATACCTTTTCGGATTGTATAACCACAAGCTTAAGAACTTTGTTACAATGTTTTACAAAAATTAGCTTAAAAAAAGAAAGAGTAATTGATTTTTTAAAATCATTCTGGATACTTCTCATTCAATCTATATATAAAGTAAATAAACTTATTCGTATCTACTAACAAATAAATTTGTCTATTCTCGATTAGTAACGATATTTTCTCGTTTAGTTTTTCCATTGTCATCGTCATATCGTTTTTTATCGTATGTTAAAAGACGAGAGTAATAAAAAAGGAAAAAGAGGAGAAATAAATAAATAAATAAATAAATAAATAAATAATAAAGAAAACGAAAAAAGAAAATATAAAAGTTACCTGGTTGTTTGAAGATCAACGTGGAGTTTGTTGGAACGAAAAAGGGAACGTAATGAAACCTCTTCGTTCTAATTTCGGAGGGCAAGGAAATCTTTTGAGCGTTATTTGGCGAACTGTAAACAGAGGGTCGCGTAATAAAGGGTTACCCTCACCAATTTCACCCAACTCTCCTTTTCGTGTACTTTACTCGCTTTTGCCCTCGTTTTTCTTATCATTTTCTCGATCGTAATTCTTATTCCCTCTGACATAGATATATTTATTGTAAGGGATTTAATTATTTCATGGGTACATTTCTGGTACATCGGCACATTGGAGTCACGTTGGCAAATTCTCTATGGAGTCGTTTGGTTTCCAGTCAGAGTCGTTTGCTCGCTCGGAAACCCTTTGGATATTTTAACAGTCTATCTAGTATCTTACTCTGAGATTTCTAGATAGTCAAAGAATCCCCAACACGTACGATTTGTTTTCAGTTCAAACAATGAGCCTCGTCCTCTGACGTAAGTTTCCTAGAACGAAACGTAAATGTATACACGTGTATAGGTACTGTATTTGTATTGTATTATTCATCGGAATATTTTCATTCATTGAAATATTTTCTATAGCAGAAAAATAGAGAGAGAGAGAGAGAGAAAGAGAGAGAGAGAGAGAGAGAGAGAGAGAACGTGTTTATCGTAAATTGTATACAACAATGTGGCCTATTTGTTCTTACATGACCTCTGTGTTTCGTAACCTTCAATTTGTTTAATACGAGAGTCGTATTTCGTTCCTAACAGTCAGTATCGTAGGAGAACGTGTAAGGTAAGCTTCAATTTTAACTTTCTTCTCGTTTCTTTCAATATAATCGGAAATAACATATATATATATTTCTCAATATATTTCGTTTTAATTAAAATCTAGCAGTAGTGCGTTCTATTTATACGTGTTCGTGCGTTAATTGTTGCAATTTTAATAATATTATATATATATATATATTAATTTTTTTTATCCGAACGTATATGAATATTTCTAAGTTATCCATTAAAAATCGATTTTATTATATTAACGTTTCATTGTAATATTTAATTAATTATTACAAAAGTGAAAAAGCTTTATGGGTTAACAACGTTATTTCAACAATTCATTTCTCGAACAATCTCTAGTATTAATTGCGATCTTAATTATTATTATTCCTTAGGCGATAGTAAGCGTGCGTTGCTTTATGCGCAATACGACAGCTGCGTTTTCAATAGTTCGCACATGCGAACACCTGCGTTTGTATACCGTTCATTTGTAATCAATTGAACGATTTTTCTATCTCTCTTTTTTTATTTAAAAAAGAGAAAAAAGGACAAACAAAAAAAAAATCCTGCGAGACGAACAAAAATAACCAATGATTCATACACGTTATATGATTCATAGTCCGGCTATAAAATCTCTCAGGGAAATTTTAAAACGTAGAATAAAACAGAGCCAACATCGTTACTCCTGTATACCGTACTCATAAAAAATAACTTCTGTTAGACGTATTTTTCTTTTTCTATTTTTCATCACCTTAGAATTAGAAACTCGTTCGATACTACTAACATATATACGTACGTATGTATATTATTATATATCGACTTATTACAATCTCTCAGAGATATCGTATATAAATTTTCTTTGTTAGAAGGCAAACGACGATTGCACGAAGGTAAAGATTGAAATTAAAAAGTAAAATCAAAGTAGTAAGTACCATGCTGACGTGAAACTTTTCTAAGATGTAATTATTCGTTGCTAAGTCCTTTATAATAAAGACAAACGAGCGTCTCCTTCCTTACTTTCTCTCTGTCTTTGTCTCTCTATTTCTCTTTCTCGATCGCTTGCTCTATCGTTCTCTCTTTCGTTCTCTCTAGAGTTCAAGACTCGGATGCTTTCAAAGATATAGGACCAGTAACGTTTCTCAAATCGTACCAGTTGTGTAACGCCTAACGATTCTTTAACTTCTCTCAACGTCCAACTTCGAGACTGTGAATATCGCGTTAAGCGTCCTCGGTTAATCGCCAACGGCTTGTTTTCAAACTACCAAAAGATCTTCATGATCTTGATATAGGGAAGGTACTTCCTAACGACATAGCGTCGAGTTGTAACTCAAGTCATTATTTTTTCCGTGGTTTCCTGTTTTATTTTTTTTTCCTTTTTCTTTTGCCTAAAAATAGCCCTTCTTCGATCAAAAATTAAACGCATTTTGTCGAGGTCGTTCTGTTTTTATATCTGTTTTTATTTTATCTCAAATCGTATTACACATCTCTCTTTTTTTTCTTCTTTTTTTTTTATTTCTTTTTTAAAGAAATTTTTCGCACGTTTTCCCTCCATATTTTCACTTGATGTTTTCGCTTCGTGTTTTCACTTGATGTTTTCACTCGTGTTCAATTTTTCACGTGTATCGTATTAAGAGTATTACGTCGAATATTTATTCGAATCGTTTTAAACTTATATTTAAACTTAGAAATTCTACCTCTTATTTATTCTTACAAATGTTAGATTATTTTTATATCGTGTGACCTTAAAGTTGACATTACTAAAGAGATTTTGAAATAGCTTGAGATGTTTACGTCCTTCGACGTACCAAAATATAATTATCTTCGACGACTCTTTTTTTTCTTTCTCTTCTTCTTCTTCTTCTTCTTCTTCTTTTTTCCTTGTTCTTCTATTACGTCTATCCTTTGCACACGTGTGCACAGACAGAAACATGTAGAAACGTGTACATAGTTATATACGCATCTACGATGATACGTATGTACCATAAAGGGAATAAGATATTTGAATTCAAATAGGCGTTGTAGGACACGAGGACTTGTCAGGGAGACGGAAGATTCGATTTACATTATATTTACATTGCAATAACGTAGCTCAATGTGTTTCATATATAAACGTATATATCTCTATATATATATATTTTTTTAAATATATATATATATGCATACACATATATCTCCATGAAATCTCAATACGATTTGAAACCAGCAAAAGTTTTATTTTTGGAATATTTATTATCGTTCTTACGAAATATTTTACGAGATCGATGTAATCGAAAATGTCGATTCTCGATATAATCTAATTTTGAAAATATAATATCTTTAATCATGCAACCAAATTAGAATGATATTAAAAATAAAAATTAATGAATTTATTTGAACAAAGAGTGTCGATTATATCGAAGACGATAAATAATGAAATTAAAAAACGATGACTTCGTTGTGATCGTAATGTGACTCATGTAAATAATCTTGTTACAGGTATCGTGGGTACGAAGACGTGGCGAGGATTTTCATTTACTTACTATCGGCCTTGACACGTATGCGAGCGACTCGAGATTTTCTTTGGAGTTCGAAGGCCCGAACGATTGGCGATTACAGTTGAAATCGGCGACTGAAAGGGATGCAGGACTTTACGAGTGTCAAGTCAGTGTACATCCGCCATTAATCAGAACGGTTCATCTGTCGGTATCAGGTGAGTATCTTTCATTCACCCTAACCGATCCATATTTCAATATATACGATGTATAGTATACGTAAGTGGATATATTAGAAAGGTGCGATATATCGATTCCGATGTTGAGTCATTTTTAACGAGTCTACCCATCTTACTTATCTAACCGTAAACAAGTTTTCGTCATTTTTCATTGAAAACGTGAGAAGAAAGATTCACTTAGTTTGATCGTTCGAAGAAGAGGACAAAGAGAGATAGAGAGAGAGAGAGAGAGAGAGAGAGAGAGAGAGAGAGAGAGAGAGAGAGAGAGAGAGAGAGAGAGAGTTAGTAGGAAAGTAAATAAAATGACATAAAAGTTTACATTGGAGAAGGTGCTTCTCGAAACAAGGATGTCACGGTAAGTTGCTTGATCGAAAGCACTTACACAGCGTCGGAACGAAGTCAATTTCTCAAAGCGTACGAACAATGAAGGGAATGGTGAGAAGGATAGAGAGAGGGAGAAGAATGGCATTGGAACGTTAGAAATAGTAAGGGGGTGGAGAATGATCGAGAGTGGTTTGAGAAAAGGGTTACATCCATTATTCTCTTAATCTCCCTTTGTAAAGCGAACTCTACCGTAAAGTTACTCGGTCGAGATACATAATCCGCGAGCGCGTGCGCATTTTCGTTGGGGCATAAATCACGATGGTAGCGCATCGTTAGGGTCGTCCTTGTCGGTGGCATAATGGCGACTTCGCCGGTCGTAACGATGTCCTCGTGGTACTCACCTCATCCTATATCGCTAGCTAGCTAGCTAGCTAGGTACTTACCTACGTCCCTTAATTGAACCCACGGATCCTCTCTTTGGATCCTTCGTTTCGTTCGTTCGTTCGTTCAATCGGCTCATAATAATCATTTCGTTGCCTCCAGGTCTAAAGTTTTTACTAGCGATTTCGTTCGTTATCGTTCTACCCTTCCACGATTAATCGAATAACGATCAGCACATTTAGAGATCCATAGATAGACAAATATACGTTTCTACTTTGATACTTTTTGGATGGTTAGAAAACATATCCCGTTTGTTTCTCTTCGAGTGGTTAACTCGAGAACTTACTACTAACGGGTAATTTGCGGCTGCCGAGTAAGTGCTCGTAAATCCTCCTTTTTCTTTCTCCTCCGATGGTCCTCCGAAATTCAAATGAGATAACTCTTCTTCGTTAAAATCATGATATATATATATATATATATATATATATATATATATATATATAAGAGATTTACTATACTAGATCATTCAAAAATGAATTTCCATTGATTTGACGATAAAGCTATTCTTCTCTAGACCAAATTGATTTAATTAACGCATTGTTTTGTGATTTCTATCGTATGATATTCCGATTCGATTATTCTCGGAGAATTTTGTCTATGAATAGCTTTAGTAAGAAGACCTAACTATCAATGAAATTTCATAAAGGAAATACCTATTACCTATAAGATGATTTAATGAATCTTTTGCGAACGAACCATCCGATATCTTTGATAACATTGAATCTATTGAAAAGTGTCGAGAGATATATCATTATAGTCTTAACGAAATGAAAGCAATCAAGGAGATGTATTTAATTAGGCATTTATAATGATTCATGCTTTATAAGAATATTAATTCGTCTTTCTGAACGCAACGTTTTAAATTACCGGATCGTTCGTTTAATAATTCTTCTTTTTTTTCTCTCCTTTCTTTTTATTCCTTTTTTTTTCTTCTTTTTTTCCTTCTTCTTTTCGAATTTTAACGAGGTAGTTGTTCCGACATTATTACTCTTAATAATCCATTCTCTCCGCACGAGAAAGGTATTACGAACGAATGAAATAATGCTACCACGCAATATGTCGCGAAGGGGAAAGTTGCTTCTATTTAGCCTTCAACGATCTACTTTATTACAAACTCTAACAGACAAACTTATAACTTAACGACATGATTGTACCTACTGTATTCGACGTATACACGTATGCGTGCGTGTAGTTATATACGAGCCATTTGTATGACGTACTACAATCATCCAATTTATTCTCTAGAGGTAAAGTTCTCAATTTTCTTGCACTATGCATATATGAGATTTCGTTTCCTGCTACAAATCGTTCGTTTATATAAACGAACGTTTTTTTTTTTTTTTTTAAAAAAAATCTTCAATTACAATCATTCGATCAATTCTTTTAATAATTATTTTTATTCCATATAAAGTAAGTTTTTCTTATAACAAATTTACGTTGAAATATACGATCTTTCACGAAGGTATGAAAGAGAATTTGATCGATCGTAATTTTTATGACACACTCTGTAATATAATTGTCTTAAAGAAGCATCATCGTGTCTGGTTAATGTTGAGATGGTTAAGAAAATGAAAAATTTATTTTAAATGGAATGAAAAAATATTTTTTTCTTCTCTCTCTCTCTCTCTCTCTCTCTCTCTTCGCCCTTTTCTCTTTTTAGTAAAAACTCGTATTTTCTTTTGCGCTCGAATTTGCGATTAGAGATTAATATCTTAAACGTAAAACGTGACTCCTTTAATTAAGTCTACGAGGTGCTGCTTTGTCGTCATAAATCGAAAGGCTGACTGGAACTAAAGCGAGAACTATTAGGTACCTGTCGTGTCTTCCGGCTTTGTCGACGTTTTATCGTCGCGAACACTAACTTGCAATTAGTTCCCTCTTTTCGCTTTAGCTCGGACTCCTTTACTTATATGGGCGTGTCCCTTTATTCTATCTTAAGATATAATGGAATTAAGCTTTTCGAGTAGAAGTATCTTAACAAAATCTTTTGGTGCTTTTTTTTTTTACGAATATTACAGTCGGAATTTAATTTTCAAATAAATTACAATGGAACACGAACGTTATATTTTTTCTCTCATAAGGTTCGAATAATGTTCTTTTTTTTTTACTCTATATAATAATCGCAAAACCTTTTTTCTGATTAATCTTTGAAATATTTATTTGCTAAATAAAAATATTATATATAAATATTTATATATAAATAAATATTTTAATCTATATTATGAATTTCTATTTATGATATATATATATATATATATATATATATATATAAATCTTTAATAAAATTTATTTTCTTTTTAAAGATAAATACACATTTAGTTTTAAAATATATTTTCAAAGATAAAATGTTTATAGTTATTTATCGCGAATGAAAAATTTTAGTTAAAAGTAAATTTTTATTTATATTCTAAAAATAAATGAATGAATAAATAAATAAAGCGATTTAATGTTTTATTATTATTCAATATTGAATAAAAAGCAAAAAATTTATTACATTCGTAAATAATTATATATTCGTAAATAATAACATTGAAAAAGGAATATTCGTATAGGATATCTCTATATTTATATTCGTATAAGATATTATCCTTGATATGAAATCCTTTTAAAAGATTGATATTAATGCACTTAAATAAAAAAAAGCTTAAAGATTAATTAATATCTTCAAATATTATCATTTTTCAAATGAAATTTAACAAACTTTATATGAAACTTTTGGTACAGAGAGAAGTTTGACATTTATAATTCAAATGGTTATTCGAATAATCGAGAGAACATTGAGTTCGTTTCCTAATCACGCTCGACGTAGCTTTCTCGAAACTTTACAAATCATTGAATACGAATACGTTCTGTATGCATAAGTGGAGAAAAGGTAAGCTCACGTTGGATACGAAACACAATGGAGTTTAGCAATAGGTACGCATCGTTGCATCCTCGAGTTTAAGTTATACGAAAGGACGTAGATTTCGGTTTCGATTTGATGAATCTAAATTTCACATATTCATGGACTTAACTTTAAAATTAATAGAAGGTAGTATTAGTAATAATAGTAGTAGTCGTGGTAGTAATTATTCGGTATAGAAAATATGATGTTTGTTAAAAGAAGCTGAAATTTCACGTTCTCTTCCTCCCTATCTCTCTGGCTCTTTTTTTTTTAAAATTCCTGATTACGATATTGTGGTGACTCACGTATATTTTTGATTTTTATTTTACTGTATTCATGACCGTGCAAGCTATGACTGGTGTCATTCAAGAGAAGAGTATTTCACGTGGCTAACAACGTGAAACGAAATAGTGGAAGATGTATATATATATATATATATATATATATATATATATATATATATACACGCAAATACGAACACACATGCAGACGAAGAAAAAGAACAAAAGAGGAAAGAAAAGCTCAGTCGTAGAGAGGCCAATAAGAGTGTGGAAATGGGAATATTTTTCAGTCACTATTTTCGACCGATAGACCGACCAGCCTTAGAGCTTTATGAAATATTTGACAGAAATAGCGAGTACAAGAGCGGCATAAATTTTGGTCGGAGACCCCCATGGTAACACGGAACACATAGAAACGTGTCGTATCTAACGTAAGACCGGAGAGCATCGAGGCGAGGTAACAGAATGGCCGTCGAGCTTATCGAACATGTTTCAACGTAAAAAAGGAGCTTATTTTTTATTATCGATTCGAGTAACTTTTGACTGAATCATTTTTGATCGTGTGAGGCGTAGATAAATGTCTTTGACATATGGATATATATATATACACATTTATAATACCTAAATATAAATAATCGATAGTTTGAAGGAAAGAAAAATTGTATAAGAAAAGTTATCTATTAAACATATATGACATACATATATATATATATATATATATATATATATTTATATTTATGAATTAGATAATTAGCTCAAATTAAACTACAGATAATATCATCTTTTTCATTACATAGATAATTAACTGTCTAATCAATCGATTGATCAATAAGAAAAAAATTTTTCTTTCTTTTTCGTTTTTATTTGACATACACAGAAAGATTTCGATTTTGCAGAAAAGGAGATAAAACAATGATACCTTAACTGAAAGTAATCGAATATATTTGTAATGTTTTGGATTCTTATCTAAGTCGTAGGAGGAATCGTATTGTCAAAAGATATAACCGTGTTGGGAATAGAAAGTGCAGAGCGAGTTACAATGTCGATGACGATCAGCCATCGTCATATGCTATTTGGTCTCTTTCTATCGAATCCGGGTCGACCTGGTCATGGAGTATAGTTTTTCCGGAAAATGCATAACCTCTTTTTACTTTGGCGCTTAGAGAGAAAAGGAGAAGGAAAGAAAAGAAGGGATAGAGAGAGAGAGAGAAAGACGGAGAGAGACTACGTTTAATGATTTCCTTTGAGAGGAACGAACGTATACGTTCGTTAACGTTGAGAGCTTTTCTCTTTCTTCTTATTCCTTTTTTTTCTTTCCTTTTTTTCTTTTCTTTTTTTTTCATTTTTCTTCGCTCCCTCTTCTCGTTTTCCATTCCTTATCACTTGATCGACTTCAACGAGTAGGGATCAGACCAGACGATAAGAGAATATCTATATAATGGTTCTTCTGCCATGTAAAAATTTATAATTTTCTCATTTCAGGCACGAGGAACCTTTTAATTTGGATTAAAAGAAAAAGAAAAAAAAAAAAAAGAAGAAATAAAGTAATTAACATTCAAACGAGATCTTCGTTTAATAGACAAAAGGATAGAAATATATAGTGCATTATAGATACTTATAAAAGGAAGATTCGAGTTGGAAGACAAACGAGTTATCGTTTGTGAAAAGAAATGAAACGGTAGTAGAAATAGGGGTAGAGAAAAGGATGCGGAAGGGGCGGATAGAGAAAGGAAAGATGGAATAAAATAAAAAAGAGAAAAATTTCTTCTGTTATCGTTGGAACGACCGTTGTATTTCATATAGTAATCCGCATCTTCTGAGGTCCGACATGTATCTATATATTTTTTTTCTTTTTTTTTTTTTTATATCTACCGGAATTCAAGATCGACGTAAAGATTGACGATTCTCGAATCGGGAAGGAAGAATCTCTCTCCGTTTTTCTTGACATTTCGATCGGAGTGTCCAACCGATGTGTCCATTCTACCGTTTTGACTTTTACGACGTGGATTTAAAGCGTGCGAGTTTGTGTACGTATCTATGTATGTGCATGGGTGTGTGTTTCAAGACCGTGGGCGTGCTAGACAGAAAGAGAGAGAGAGAGAGAGAGAGATCTTCTTCTCAACGAAGATATAACTACGTTCTCGTAATTTACGCGTCCGCCTAGTACGGCATAAACTTTCGTCGTTAAGCCGTACTACATCGTTGTTGAAGAAAAAGAAGAGAGAGAGAGGGAGAGAGAAACGGTTCGGTTAGTTTCCGTTTTCTCGGCCGTTTGACCAGAGTTAAAGTTTATGTCACAGCGCGACGTACCAAAGAAATGGAAAAAACGGGCTCCACCCTTTTCCTTTTCCTTCGAACGTGCTCTATCGTCGACCACCTTGTCTATCTTCTACGAGTTTGGTACGAACAGATAGAGAGCTTTCTCTCTGTCTTTTTTTTTCTTTTTCTTTTTCTTTTTCTCTTTGTTTTTCTTTCCCTTTCTCCCTTTTTAGAAATTATTTGCTAAGTTTCCTAGCCTGAGAGAGAGAGAGAGAGAGAGAGAGAGAGAGAGAGAGAGAGAGAGAGAGAGAGAGACAGAGAGAAAGCTTTATATTTGGCAAACGTTCAAATTGTTAAGAACTTAACTTTTAAGAAGAGTGTCTCTTTTGGATAGCATAAATTTGCAGCCTTTTAATATTCGTATAGATCCGATTAATATCCTTATACGATGGGTTTCGTGTTCTCATTAAGAAGATTCTTGTGATATATAGTCAGAGATTAGCAAACACCTGATACTTCGATCAGTCAGTTTCTAATGTTTAGGTATTAGATCTTACGTAAATGATCCTATTATATCAGAATTATAAATGAATTTGTCAATTATGAATGGAATTTGGGATGACTGATGAAAATTGATTTGAGTCAATTTTTGAACTTGGGTGGAATAATAAAATCTTTTCTTATATTTTCTTTCTTATGCAGTTTGTATTTTTCTTGTAGTTGAAAACTAGAAAAAGATAGTTGAAAATCACGTATGATCGTAGAAAGAGTGTGAGAAATAGAGAAAGAGAGAGAGAGAGAGAGAGAGAGAGAGAGAGAGAGAGAGAGAGAGAGAGGAAGAGATTTGCGGTTTGTTATCGTAACGGTATCGCGTCTTATCAGGTGTGAAAATTGAATCGGCAAGTAAACGTGCTCTCTCGAATCGTACGAAATGTATTCCCACGTAAGGGAATAGAAAGCAGTTCACGCTTACGGATGTTCACGATAGAGTGGCGACTACCGGGTTCCTCTCTAACCTTCAACCTCTTTCCCAAGTTACCTCCGAGTTAGAATAAATCACGGTACTCGCAAACATTGCTACCGTTTATTACTCGATCGTCTGACCTATTGCTTGTATCTACGAAATAATTAGATTTTGTTGTTGTAGAGTATATTATACCTACTTGTAGTATATTGCCACATAATATACAAGGAAGTGAGGGATGTTAATTAATTTATCATATGATATTAATTAGTATCCATATCATCGGTGATACGAAAATTATATCGATCAATTCATTTATAGAAATCGATACTGAGTAACCCATATGTATTTTATATATGTATGATGTATGTACAAATAGTTATGTATACATATATACATACATACATACATATATATATATTATATATTTCATTATGTTAATTGATTCATTGTTTATGGTAATGATAGAATGCATTTTTAATCGTAAACGTTGACTTTGAAGGCTTCATTCTATTAATCATTTTCATCGATAATCAAAGGGTCGATTGAAATTAATGCACGAAGTAAATATAAAATAAAGAGAGAAATATTTTTCCGAGAAATCGAGAGATATTTCGATGGACGCACAAGGATCGACTTCCCATACGCTTGTATCTTAAAGGTTACGAGCGTTCATGGGATAAGCACAGTGACAATAAATCAAAGTAATTGGAGGGGTAAGATGTCGTAATAAATAAATAAATATATATATATATATATATAAAATCGTCTATCGAGCATACCAACACTTTCAACCTCTACCAAGTTCTTTATAGTCCTGGTATACTCTCTTTTGCGAGATAGAACGCATCGCTAGATACGACAGTTTGGGAGCAGCCATTAAATTCCGTGCTTTCTTTTCCTTGACTCAGGAGAATTATGAAGACGAGCTTGAAATAGGGAACGTGTATTCTATCGTCTTTTTCCCCTTCTTTCTTTCTTTCTTTCTTTCTTTCTTTCTTTGTTTCTTTCCTTTTTCTTTTTCTTCTTCCCTTTCTCTTTCTTTATTTTGTTTATTTAGAAAAGATAGCTCGAGGCGTTGTTGGGATGGTGAGAGCTGTCCAAGTGTAAGAAAAGCAAAGACTGCTTAAGAAAGACGTTCGCGAAAGGGTCGGACAAAAGAAATTTCGAATGAATTCAAGCACCTTGGCTCTATCGTTCGTGCAGAATTACATCAACGAGTTATGCCTTGCGCAGATACGCTGCTGAAGACTTTGCACGAGAACGAAGGGGATGGTTGAAAAGGTAGGGTGTGAAGAGTAGCGGAATTGGTACGAAGAGGAGATTGGGCGAGAATGGGGGTGGCAGCGTGGGTGGGGTTAGATAGAAAGGAGAACATTATCCTGATGAGACAATGAAATTTCTCGAGAGTAAGGAACAAGGAGGTGCTCTTCCGTTTTCCTAGAGGCTACCAGAGTCGCACCAGAGTCGCATTAGATTATGTCGCGTGACGTTGTGTAAACGAACCATCTCGTCGTTATCGCTAGGATAAATTTACTTCTCGTCGGCTATTCGCCAAGGGACGATCGAACAACCTCGCGCGATATCGCGAGAAACGAAAGCTTCTTCTTGCTTTATTCTTCTTCGACGTCAATCCTTCATATTCTTTTACCTTCATCGATCTTACGATGTTTGAGCAATCATGCGCTATACCGAACGGAATCCTGAGAATCGGTTTTAACGTCTTTCTTGAGATTTTATAAGGGTAGATTTAACGCGCGTATTTTTTTCTCTCTTTCTTTTCTTAATTTTTTTTTCGAACAGTTTTTTCTTCGTTCGTTCGTTCGTTCGTTCGTCTTAATCGTTGAGCATTTAAAGTTCTTATAAAAAGTAAAAAAGTTTTATTAAAATTTCGTTAAAATATCGGCCTGAGTTAAATTTTCTAAGAGAAAAAGAAAAAGAAACGAATGATAATTTCGTTTAAAATATTCAATCGATCATTTAATACTGTTACGTTACTTTCTATAATAACAGTTTGATTCGTTATACAGGATGGGAGGGAGTCCTATCGTTTACCTCACAAACTTTGACGTTTATAGGAACGATCGTCAAAGTTCGATATGAAATATCGTCATAATTTCGCGGCTCCCGACGAGTACCGTTTACTTAACGTTCGTTATCATCCATAGCGTTAACGCGTCCCACCGATTTGACGTCCTCTCTCGTAGCTTTGTTCACGAGGATTAATTTCGATCGAACGACCGGTCAAATCGGTGATCATTACTCAGTCATAGAGCAGAGCTGCATGTAGAATGCAGAATGCGAATCAGTAATCATTAAACGTTAATTGCGATTGGTAACTCGGTACTGATACATTTTTAAATAGTTAAATATCTCTGATAATTGATATAGCTTGAAATTTATATGTATACATGCATATATTATATTTATTTAATTCATTAATATAAAGAAAATCATAAATTATAAGAAAAAAATAAGAAGAACAATCGTTTACTATATTGTTCATTTCCTTTTTCTTTCCCGTAGTATAAATGGGAGATAATAAAAACAATCAAAGATAGTGGTAAGCTGCATTTAAAGCATAGTTATTATGAAGAGGCGTTAATTCCTGAAGGAGAGGGTTGGATCGTTCGTTGGAGGGTGTAGATGCATGTACCATAAAATCGTGATATTCAAGCTCGTATGTAGAGATGGTTAGTCGGGGAACGCATCAACCGTACTAACACATCAATACGAGCATATAAGAACATACGCATACGTTCAATATATATGTACATAATATACATACATACATACATACATACATACATACGTATGTACGTACGTACATATATACGATATATATACATATATATATATATAGATACACACACATATTTTATGTATATATATATCTAGTTAGAACTCCTTCTCGCGGTATTCGCTCGTTCTCATCGGTGCGAGTATGCGTTGAAGTTGGAAAGTGCTTGTACCAGCGTCATTATTAATCTGAACGCCCATTAAAACGGCAAGCGGCGTTGCTCTCGTGCTCGCGATTCTCCTCCGTCGAAATTTAGATTTGAGTTCGCTGGGAGTTTCGCGCGCCCGAACGCGAGCATTTGTCTGCTCGTCTACCGCGTGCGCGCGCGCGCGCCTGTGTGTGTGTTTGTACGCGTGAAAGAGTGAGAGAAAGCGCTCGAAGCTGAAGCGGCAAGAACCGAAAATGCTAAAACTAAAAGTCGGCGGAAGGGGGAGGGCTTAGCTTCGTAGAGAAACTTACCTTCGTTCCTTACGGCTACGTGCCTTAAGAGCCAAACTCTTGATTATATCGATATACTACGAACGTTACGAGCTAAATCGAATGGAAGTTCGACGAGTTTTCGAAGACGGGACGAAGCTCTTTATACGATTTGGCTTCTATAAAAATATGAATACACAGATGACTTTTTAGACCGAAGGTAGATCGGTCCCTTTGAAGAGGAAAGATTTTGGTTCCTGGGCATGTATGAAAAATGGAGATATTTTGTTAACGTCTTACAGATACAAGGGAATATTCATATTTATAGAAAATTGGACTTTATATTATCGAATTATATATGTATTTCTGTTTCCTTTATCGTACGTTCATTTTATTGATCGAGAGAGTAATCGAAGAGACAATTCTTTTTTTATTTGTTTTTTTTTTTCTTTTTTTTTTTCTTTTTTCTTTTTTTAAGCCACACGTTGTACAGTTTGTACGATGATAATAATACGAGTGAAACTATCGATGTAAATTTTTTTTCTCTCTCTCTCTCTCTCTCTCTCTCTATTTTTTTTGTTGCTTTAATGGTTTATCGCAGTTTGCATCGATCAATACTTCTCTCCCTTTCTCCCCTGCCACCCTATCCCACCCCCAAAATGGCAAATGGAAGCCACGCAGGAATTTGCAAAGCGCAGAGCACAGAGTTAATATGGAAACTTGGTCGAGAACGTGGAATACCAAAATATTTTGTTGAGATAAGAAAACTTTTATATAGCAAACTTTTTTATGATACCTCCCTCTTTTCCTGGTGTTTTGTGTGTGGCTTTTTTTTTGTTTTTTGTTTGTTTTTCTTTCATTATTATTACGAGCACACGAAAATCCTAGCCTTCTCTCATTCTCTCTCTCTCTCTGAAAGTGTTGTAAAACGTATGTTGTTTTCATCTTTACGAGTTATTTGATGCGAATTCGATCGCTTCTCGAATAAATATTTCCGATTTTTTTTTTGTCGTAATCAGATACAATGGATATGATATTTAATTTCCAATGAAAAATCTCGAAGAAACGAATTCGTTTGTCATTTCATTTATATATTTACTCACGTTCGAATTTCATAGAGTAATGAAAAGAGAAAGGGAGAGAAAGAAAATACAGTTCGTTCGAAGAGAAACAACAATGAACGCGGATAAATTAGACGAAAAAACTGTTCTTGCTACTCGCGTATACGTCTATTGTTCGACACGAATGTTCGTTTCATTCTCTCTCTCTCTCTCTCTCTCTCTCTCTCTCTCTCTCTCTCTCTCTCTCTCTCTTTCGAATTTTTTTTTGTTTTTGTTCAACTAGCTTCGCACACGATAATCTTCGTTTCGGGACATAAATGTATGCGTGTGTCCTACTCTGTTTGTATGTGTGTGTATATACTGTGATGCTTGTACTGTAAGGGTTAATCATTTTGCACGAGTCGAAGCCCTTTCTCTGTTGGTTGTCTAGTCGAGAGAGAGAGAGAGAGAGAGAGAGAGAGAGAGAGAGAGAG
>NC_057690.1:3167747-3192322 GCF_014466175.1 Vespula pensylvanica | reverse complement strand
AGAGAGAGAGAGAGAGAGAGAGAGAGAGAGAGAGAGAGAGAGATAGATAGAAATGGATAGACACAGATAGATTGAGAGGTAGATGCGTAGATAGATAGAGAGAGCGAGTGAATGAGTGAGTGTATGAGAAAGAGAGAGAGAGAGAGTGAGAGAGTGAGAGAGTGAGTCAGTCAGCCTGCTACTCTCCGATGCAAACTCTAATTGGCTTGCCTTGTTATTGTTAATTAACAATCGCCGGCAGAGGCGGCTGATTGATAATTCGATTGATGGCTAGTGAGCTTTCAGGGCAATGCGTCGCTTCGATGCCGGAGGCCTTTCTCGTGTTTTCAAATTGTTGGGAACGCGCCGTTAGTAGGCTCGCGTAACAGTGTAAAATAGCATCCTCTCTTGTTATAATCGATGTGGCGCTAATGGTCCGTTGTTATTCACAAGTTTAGTCAAAGAGTCTTCTAACGATGTTAATGAGATTATTAATAAGTGATATCCTAATATTGTGAATTAAGTTACGGATAGTGGTGAATGTTAGAGAGAGGTAAAGAGGAAATAAGCATGATAGTCCGGTTAACAATATCGAATGTCGGGAGTCATCGATAATTTTAGCACTCACTTTTGTTGATTTTAGTTGAAACCTTTTCAAGATTTCTTTTTTGTTTTTGTTTTTTCTTGTGATATTTCGTATACTAGAAGTATACTTCACGGTAAGAGTAAAATCCGATGTAAAAAAAATATTGTCTTTTGTATTTTATAATGGAGAAGAAAATTGATGAAAATTGATTAATTCGTTAGCGTGCATTATTTTTTATTTAATTATGCTATTTTCGTGATTATTAAATCACGTTATTTTTATAATCACGATCTGGTTATAAACGCATGATTTTTTATATACCAAGTCGAATATACGATAACGATCCTATTATGTAACATAAATTTATAAATTGACGAGACAAGGTAACATTGAATAGTTGATCGAGAAAGAGACAAAAGTTATTTTCATAATAGTCTCTGAGAAAGGAGGAAATTCGATATCGTTAGTTGTGCCTTGGAGGTAGCGAGCCTGTCCTGAGCTAGATGGTAAACGCGTGGCTGCGATAATTATACGCTTCGGGGGAAGTAGCGTGTATCCCGTGAATACGATTAACTCCTGGTATTTCGACGACGAACTTAATCTGCGTTATCATCCGGATTACACAATTACAGAACTATCCGCTTGTATTCGGGACGACACCATCGTCGTCCTTCGAACGTGTCTCCCACTTCCTACTCTGAATAGTAGCTGATTGTTCAAACTCGAAAGACGAAAATATTCGTCGTACATAAAAAAAAAAAACATAAAAACGAAAAATTACTTGTCAAAAATAATTCTTGGAATGTATGCCACACGTAAATGGATACGTTGAAACGACGACATATTTTCATTTTATTTTCTATTCATTCTCAATTATTTTCTTTCTTTTTAAATATTCATCCATCTTTCTGAAAAATATCTTTCATGATATTTTTTCAAGATTTTGAGGAAATGGGAAAAAAATAAATGTAAAAAGGAAATAAATACAATTGAAGGAATATTGTATGATTAATACAGAGAGACAAATTCATAAAGTTTCTATATTATTCCAATATTTATATTTTAATTTTTCGAATATAGAATCTCTCATCGATAATTCGTTTAATTCTATATAATTTATTTGTAATGTCGTTAGTTCAAAAACAAGTCTCAACGATTGAAACATAAGATACGTTTGGTCGGGAGAAGCAGCTGTTAGGGAACGTGTTAATGAAATATTTAGATGGTGGAAAATTTTGCGAGAGAGGATGATCGAATTGCAGGAAACTGTGGGAAGTACTGGGTGAGATCTAAACAACGTCGTGGTGTACCATCTAGTATGTAGAGAGAATTCTCGCGCGTCGAGAGTTTCTTCGTGTACGATTTATCTACCTATGTATAAATATATATGTATGTGTGTATATATCTATATATGCACACGTAAATGTAAATGTAGATATGGGATAGGAAATGTACAGATATCTAGCTTTAAACTGCAAAAGTTGCGAATGTAAATCCGCAACGGCTCTCGTCACGGATACACGATGTCTCTTTGCTAACTGGAACGATTCTCTACTAGCTGAATTATATATAGTTCTCTAACTCTACGAAATTTTCCATAAATAAATGCATGAGAATCTGTTGGATCACCAAATAATACAAGGATTCGATGCAAATTATATCAGAGCATATTGAACCCTGTCGTATTTTTATTTTCCTTTTTTTTTTTTTTGAAAAAGAAGAAACTTCATTTCATTTTAATCATTTTGTTATAAGAATCATGTGTGTTTATGTGTTTAATACGAATGATATTAGATTATAAATTTTCTTAATCTAACAACTATTATACATATATATATATATATATATATATATATATATATATGTATATGTATTCTTATATGTACACATGTGTGTATAGGTAAGCAAGGTTTATTAATGTAGTAAGTCCAATGATCGATGAGAGCACGATTTACTAAACGACATAGGTATACTTCCTTTTTTGGAATTCTAGATATTTTTCAACGATGAAAAGAAACATTAAAATATTTAGGATCGCGACAAGTTAGATTGGACATGACTGGAAAAGCGTAAGGGAAAATTGTTTGTTTTTATTTTTTTTCGGATAAGATAGCAAACGACGTGTAAGAGAAAAAGAGAGAGAGAGAGAAAGAGAGAGAGAGAGAGAGAGAGGGAAAGAGAATGAGGGTATAAATTTATCGTTGAAAGAAACGCAATGAGGAAGTCGAAGACACGATCAGCGTCGGCAAAGAGCGAACTTGTCTGGTCGGAAATTTATTTACTTATTTATCAGTAGAGAGATACATGGACGGTCAGCCATTTCCGTTTCGGGGCCATTCGTCATTCGTTCGGGATCGTATATATATGTATATTTACTTGAACACATGCAAGCACATAAACGTACAGAGGCAGACTCGCGATATTTCTCGAAACTGTCGAACACGTTTCGTTCGGAGGCTTTGTTTCGATAAGTGCAACGAGCACGTGGAGAAGCATAGGATATTTTTGTAAACGCGAGCACGTACATACATACATATATACATATATATACATAGATACATAGAAAGTACCTACCAGCTACCGTACGTAGCGTAACAGAACAGTGAGAAAGAATGACAGAGACAGATACATGACCATCGACAGAATGGTAATAAGTCATGCTACCGATGTTGCTGTATATGCGAGTAGCATATTCATTATTAATATAACCCGTCGCAATAGCTAGTTTAGAAAAAGAATACAAACAAAGAAATGTCAATGACAGAAAAAAAGGGAATTTTTTCTTGCGTAATGGTTGTTTACTCGAATCGAGCTCGGTGATACGTTGTATATACGTTTTGTAAATACATACATACGTGTGTCATCTTAACGGAAGGAAGCTTTTCACGCTTCGCGAGTCCAACTTTTTAGCTTTTCCAGACTGATCTACGAAATGGCTAGACTCGTATCTCTCCCTTTCTCTTTTTCCTTCAATCCTTCCATCAGCCTTTTCCACGTTTTTCTCACGATCGGTAGAAAGCTAGCTCGTCGACGGCCATTTTTTTCCCATTTCAGTCGAATGTACATGTGTGTGTGTATATATATATATATATATTGTATATATATATTGTACATATATATATATGTGCATATACACATATGTGGGGATCGACGAGCGACTTTTTATGGAAGAATATCTTTCTCTCTCTCTCTCTCTCTTTCTCTCTCTCTCTGTCTCTCTCTCACCCTCTCTCTTTTTCTCTCGATTCGGTCATGCTCGGCTAGCGAGACACGTAAAATCAACGACGTATACGTTCCAGCGCGTATCTCGGCCGCGTTTATCTTTGACGAATCGAACGAACGAGTCCAGTCGTTTTCTTTTTCTCCCGATTCCCCGCGATCATTTCTGTCGTTATACGGTCGTACATCATCAGTGCACGTTCCACTTGAAATTATCGATGCGTGAATATTCCCGAGATGGATCACGAAAATAAATATTTTTTCTCACTTGTTATCGCATCTTCTACATTTCACGATCCTAGTATTATCACGTTGACCATGGTATACATACTAACTTAAACGCACGACATTTGTAAATTTTGTTCCATAGTTTGCAGCGCATTAAATTATACTTACCTGGATAATTATTTGATCAGTCTGGATAATTGTCACTCGTGATTAACATATACAGAATTTCCCGCGTGTAAACGTCCTGATTTTGTTGCAGCTTACTCGAATTCCGAGTACAAATATGAAAGGTTAATTATCGTCGTTTTACTTGTGTACTTATCTTTTTTCTCTTTTTCTTTTTTTCTTTCGTATTAAGAGAAAACATGCTCGACGAAACGAGCATGTTTGTCGGATGGATAGATCGATCGAACGATCGGTCGATCGTACGATCGTACTCGTTCGAAAGAAAAATCGTACCAAGGGATCGTCTCGGAGAAGAGCTTTAAAAGGTCGAACAGGTCGAACGGCTGAAAACGTTCGTCGTTTCGCGTGTAAAATTGATGCCCGTTAATCCGGCATTGTTGACGACGATCCTCGAACTCCGTAACCAAACGCGTGAACGCGAGAAAAGGGCCGATTGGATGGCGTGATAAATTACCTATTTGCTCGTTCGGCCAGCGGCCTGGACCGATTAAAAATACAGCTGGCAGTCGCGAGATCACCGAAAACTCGCTACGAGCTCGATGCTACGAGCTTGTCGATTGGCTCTCGGTTTCGCGTCATTTCGCGCCGGTAGAATGATTTGTCGTACTGGTTTTACATTTTCGACGGGTCCTTTTATACGCAACTCGTTTTTCGTCCTATTTTTAGAAATGTCAAATGGTTTTCTTTTTCATCTTTTTCCTTTCTTTTCTTTTCTTTTCTTTTCTTTCCTTTTCTTTATATTTTATTTTCTTTTATTATTCTTTTTTTCTCCCTTCTTGATTCACTCGTCTTCATCCTTTTGTGAAGAAATTCTTTTCGTATCGATGGAATATTTCTTGTGTGATATATAATAGAAAACGAAAGAAAGAGAGAGAGAGAGAGAGAGAGAGAGAGAGAGAGAGAGAGAGAGAGAGAGAGAGAGAGAGAAATTCTTATGGGATATTTTCTTTGGATAAAAATCCCGAATAGGACTCAGCTATATGCGATTAGATTTATTGATTTTCGGATTCTTCTTTAAGTGGAGAAAGAATGGAATGGAAATTCTTTGTGAATGGAAGAAGATATGGGCGCGGGGGAGAGAGTGGCAAGGAGGAAAGGGGAAAATGGCAAATTAGAAAAAAGGAGAGAAAAAAAAATACAAAAGAAAACAAAAGAGAAAAAGTAGAAGAAAGGGAGAAAAGTGTAGATATATTCGAGCTTCGTGGTAGATCGTACCTTTTTTTTTCGTTTATTTTTGTTCTTCTTTCTTCTTCTCTCTTTTCTCTTTTTCTTTCTTTCTTCTTCCTCTTTTTTTTTCTTTTTTTTTTTCAGGTGAGGTCAAGCTCTCACGAAGGAGCTGGATTGTGGTAGAGAGAAGGGGGGAGGAAGGGAGGTAGGTTTGCAAGCCCGTAAATTCTCGCACGTACTTTTCTTTTTTTTTTTTCTTTTTCATCCTTTTTTTTTTAACTCGAGCGAGAAAAGCAGAAAAGTTTCCACCTCCTTTCGTTTGACTTAATGGCCCGTGAGTCGGTCTTAATTCAGTTGGATATTCAAATCGGTTTTGGCTTCATGGAGTCTACCGTGGATCTTACTCTCTCTTTCTCTTTCTTTCTCTCTGTCTCTGTCTCTCTCTCTCTCTCTCTCTCTATCTCTCTCATTTTTTTTCTCTTTTATGTTCATTCGTTTTAAGCTGACTGAGTCGAATTATATTTCGACTCGAACCAGCACCAGGATTTCTTTTCTCTTCTCGTCTTTATAAGAGCTTTATCCGTTCGGCACAACGATTCTTCTTCGTCATCATCGTTGCGCTCGCTAGCCAGTGAAATTGGAATTATGTTGAAAAATGCTCGGCTCGCTTTGCAAGAAAGCGATTAGTAATCGACGGTTAAGGGTCTTCTGCCTGCTAGTTGATCGATGGCGAGAGTGGCACAACGTAACGCTTCCGACGTTGAGAGGGCTTTTCGAAACGATGGGATGTTGCCAGCATCTCTCCTTCTATATGTATATATATATATATATATATATATATATATATATATATATATATGTATCTCTCTTTCTCTCTCTTTTTCTCTGCAGGTCATCGACCGATCTCCTTAACGCTCTTCACGCGTTATATATACTCATCTCTTCGTCCTTCTCCTTCTCATCCTCCTATCCTTCTCATCGTTGAGATTTTTCGCTGAGAGGAACGATAGATTCGTTAAGCTTTGGGTCATAAATTTCAGTCCTCTATCTTTCTCACTTGCTCTCGTTAAAACGTGCCTCGGTCTCTGATTCCCAAAGGGATGGAAAAGTGAGAGAGAAATAGGGAAAAAGAGAAAGAGTGAGAGAGAAAGAGAGAGAGAGAGAGAGAGAGAGAGAGAGAGAGAGAGAGAGAGAGAAAGTGGATAGGACGAAAGAATCGAATTTTACGGAGGAATCAAAGTGATATCGTAAAGAGTTACTTTCTTCTCTTTCTATCTCTAGTCTCTTCTATCTATAATACTCTCTCTCTTGCTGTCGCTTTCTTGCGTGCACAGACACCTGGTTCAAATTTGATCGTCCTCGATAAAGACATCCCTTAAGAATCAATAAATTCACGTGGTGCAGGTAATTTCAACGGAATCGAGTTGAATCGAGGGAATTTTTTGGGATTTAGGTTGTGATAGTCATTTTTAAGAAACACGCAAGTAATACGGTTAAACCGACGATTTGGCAGCTTTAGTGACTAAAGATATAAGAAAAATGTGGACTTAAACTGGCTGTTACTTTCTTTCTTTATTTATTTCTTTATTTCTTTACTTGTCTCAAAGCTGAGAAAGAGAAAGATGGATGAAGGAATTCAGAAAGAGAAAGAGAGAGAAAGAGAAAGAGAAAGACAGTCTGGTTTGGGATTTCGTAAGAGGCCGGTGTAGCTCCTATTATCGAACTTTTAAAGTGTCTTCGAGCAATATTGTCTCCAGCGACGTAAGATGGAACGCCACCATTCCAAGCTCCATTTCCACTCGCTCGCTTCGAAACGTCGCCGTACTTCCTTCGGCGACGCTCGTCGCATCTGCGTCTCGACGTTCTTTCAACCCATCCCTGTTCTTCTTCTTCTTCTTCTTCTTCTTCTTCTACTTCTCCTCCTCTTCCTCCTCCTTCTATTTCTCTTCTTCGTTTCTTCCTACTCTCGCTTGCTTTATCATCCTCAGTCGAGCGACTATTACCACCGAGCTTACGTGCCAAATGGATTGGATTATTTAGAAGCAACGACGCGTTTCAACTCGACGAATTTCTACGAGGTGTCGTCTACTTTAGAAACGAGAAAGAGAGAGAGAGAGAGAGAGAGAGAGAAATTATTTTTATTCCATTAAAGTTGAAATCCCATTGATAGAAAATTAACAAGCGGAATAACGTATTATTCGGTTTAACGAGAATAATTCACGATTAAATTGGATTATGTGGATCAATGAGAATATTCTAACAAACAAACGTAGGATTTTCCTTTGAAAATGAATCGTTGAATACTCTTGTCAAAGAAAGACTTTTAGCTTTAAGTCTGTAGACATAGATAGAGAAAGAGAGAAAGAGAAAGAGAGATAGATAGATAGATAGATAGAGAGAGAGAGAGAGAGAGAGAGAGAGAGAGAGAGACATTCGAAGACTGGATTCCAACTATGGTATAGCGTGAAAAAGGGATGGGTGTGATAGAAACGACAATGACTTATCGTCTTGGCTGTCGAGAGAAAGGAGATACGTATATGTACATATATGTATAGATAGAAAGCTAGAGAGAGAGACAGAGACAGAGAGAGAGAGAGAGAGAGAGAGAGAGAGAGAGAGAGAGATTCTCTATCGTCTCTTGCAACGTGCATAGGTGAACCTATGCATATGCATACGAGGAATACGTGCAACGGTATCCACGCTTACCCTCCGTTACTGGAACGAGCAGCTGGATCAAGATCTTCCTCCGACGGTAGAGCACGTACATCCGCGAGGTATTTGCTCGCTGTCCGTCTACCAGGCTGACACGTACACCTACGGCTTCTATCCTCTACTCTAGCCGTACGTACTATGAGCTATACCGAGGTTCAGCTTCGCAACCCTTCGTTCTCTTTCTCCCTTTCAAAAATTTCCAACGACTCTCCGATCGTGCTGACAGCTCGTTGGAACATGTCGGTGATGCATGGCCAATTCGAAAGAGAGAGAAAGAGAGAAAGAGAGAGAAAGAGAGAGATTTGACTTTCTGCTTTTATTCATTCGCATAGGATCGAACGTCTCTGGTCGAATATGAATCCAACAATTCGTTGTATTATTTTTCTGTATTTTTGTGTGATCCATCTTACTATGATTTATCGAACGAAAGGAAATGTTTTTTAAAGTCACGAGAATATAAGATTCGAGTAAAGGGATTAATTCTAATAATTAATATCGAGATCGATATTATTATCCCTTATCGATTCGATATTATGCTCTCGTTCTTTCTATATCGGAAACATTTTTCTTATTTCTTTTTTTTTTCTTTTTGTTATTTTTGTAGTATCTATACGTTATTACATAATTGAGACTCGTCGGTAACACAAGTCGATTTGTTCTATGTTATTTAAAACGTTGTCATTCGAGATTTAGAATTTATATGTATTTACAATGTCGGGAATTATGTTTCGTACTATTTGAAACCTTGCAATTCAAGACTCAATATTTATAAAAAATTGGATATTTTGTAAGAGTTTATTGAAAACAAAAAAAAGGAAAAAGGCAATTTAAAAAAATTAAACTCTTCAGACCATACCACTCGTGAGTTCGTGTAATTCGAGAAAAATTTCTAATATCGATTAATGGATATTAATAATAGGTATTAATAAATGGACTAGCATATATATATATACATATATATATATATATTAAATATTTCATTTTAAGCTTATAATAAAAGAAAAAAAAAGAAGAAAAAATATGACGTGATACGAGAAAAATGTAATAAACCTTAAATAATAACGGACACGAACGTCAATTCGTCTGTTTTATTAACTTCCATAAATTTTTTTATTTATATCAACGAAAAAAATCTCTATTGACCTTGATAAGTACTCAGCCAGACTGGCATTCAGGAGGAACAAGCGCTTTTAAAAAATAAGCCTCTTTAAAGTAAGCTCGTGATCGCGAGAGGATAGGTACGCAAGAGAGGGGTGAGCGCTAAATCGGTAAAGCCGGAAGCGTATTTTCCAAGCCCTTATTGGCTCGAACGGAGGGTGTCTCCTTGGTTATCGAGGATTTATCTCTCGGATGTGCGCGAGCCATCGATTCCTCTTCCTTACCGTGCCGAGGTTAAATCGAGCATCCCTCGCGGCCGCTGTCGGGCCACCCTTTCTCCCTATCGCACGACCTTTATTTTTCCCCGAAGCAGTTTTCTCGTGTCTGCGTCATTTCTTTTTCTCTCTTTTTCTCTCGCACTCTCATGAAAAAGAACGAAAAACAGTAGACAGTTATCGGGTGCCTGGGATATGATAAACCTTCTTTTTTTACTTTGTTTTTCCTTTTTTTCCCCTCTCTTTTCTTTTTTGTTTCTTCCTCTCTCATGCAAGTTCACTTTTTCTTTTTTCAATCGTCCATATTTTTCACGTAACTTTATCAATATTACAAGATATATATATATTTTTTTTTAGGAGTAAATATTAATAATGGTATTTATTTGTTTACGAAGAACTACGAAGTTTTTAATATTTTTACAAAATATCTGAGGAAAATATAACGATTCGAGATATAGAAAATATTTATAAAAATTTGAACGATCTCTTTTATCTTAGTTTGAAGGATACTTCAAAATCGGGTTTACATTATCGATCGTATCGAATGTAATCGGATCGTCAATGAAATCTGATCGGTAAATTTTCTTCAACGTGTTGTAGAAGTACGATAGTTTATAGGCACATGTGCCTAGATAAACTTACGCATATATTATCTATAGGTGGGTAGATATATAACAAGGCAACAACATTTTACAGTAGAGGTATGTAGAACCATACGAGGTACATGGCATTCGCAGAAGTTATGAGCCTTCGGGGGTTGATAATTCTGTCCATCCACGTACAAAGCTCGCTCGCGACGGATACTCGTTTCCTCTACAACCACCATCACCACCATCGTCACTACCACTACTCTACTATTATTACTACTACTATTCTACTACTACTACTGTTACTACCCTTCTTCCATCTCTCACATTTCTACTCTCTCTAGGTATTCGAGTAAACGGAGCTTGCTGTTTGCCGCAGTATCACTCGTAATAAACGGCATGAGTGAAATTGCCTTTAAAATTTACGTCTCTATCGAGAATTATCGTTTGTCTCGTCAAATTCACTTTCTATGTGCTTTCTAAAGAGACAACGATGATAGTAAGAAAATCATTTAGAATTAATTTAAGAAGCGACGTTTTACATTTAAGTATACATAATCGTCAATTATTCTCTCTTTTCTTTTTCGCGAAACGAACTTCTTATCCTTGGACTTTCCTCGTTAGACGTAAATCGAGCGTTTCAAAATGAGCGACTATCAGCGAAGGAAAATGTTATGGTTATGGATTTTACACCCGATAGAAGGGTGTTTTAACGTTAGCTCGAGAAATTCTATCGTTTCTATTTTTTTTTTTTCTTTTTTTTATACCTACCTTTTTGTCTATCTATCTATCTATCTATCTATCTATATATATACACATACGTACATATACATATATATACACACACCCACACAATATCTTTTTCTTATCTCCTTTCTTACGAGCTATGATTTTTGTTTCATCTTGAGCACTGTATTTCCTGTTAAGACTTTTAGTGTACCATGTTATTTCAAGTTATCGAGCACTTTTCCCTCTTCTTTTACAACGAAAAAGAAAAAGGAGAAAAAAAAACTCGCATTTATCGTGCATCACTTAGCAAGAAGTATAAGACGCTTTATTCACGATACAATGCACATTCGAGTTGCTGCTTCTCTTTTTCTTTTTTCCTTCCTTTTTCTCTTGTTACTAGCTCGACAATGGTCGCACATAATTAATAATATAAATTCAAAATATAATTTCAATTCGTCCATTGAAAAAGTACAATTTTTTCATAAACTTTTTTTCTTTTCATTTTTGTTTTTTATTCTTTTCCCTTCGATATAAAATTTACGAGCTTTTCAATTTCGTATCGTTAGGAATTCGAATTTTGTGCATCCCTTTTAATCAACGATTTCAAGGATAATCTTTATTTTGGCCATTATTGTAGGCTTTGAAATGATCAAGCTCTCCTACGGGATTTAATGGGATTTTCTCTTAACGATATAGCGTATCGTGAATTTCAATCACGATTTTCTGTGTTTCTTTCGCCAGGAGTTAGCGAGGAAGTCAAAAGTCTCTTTTCTTCTTTTGAGTTTGTCCTCTTTTAAGAAAGAAAGAGAGAGAGAGAGAGAGAGAGAGAGAGAGAGTGAGTGAAGAAGAGAGAGGAAGAAAGAGAAAGAGAGAGATTTCCTCTTATCTAAAATTAGAGTATCATGATGTACTCGTATCCACGTCAGGACAAATTATTTATCTTTCGTGTCGCCTGATCCTATTTGCTCCTGGGATATATCACGTGGGAATTCCACGTAGAGAGAGGCCAAGTATCTATATTTGCACCGATCCCTCTCAGCACAGTCGGAATCAGTAATAAGCCGTTAGGTTACCCATACCTATATCTTCTGCGAAACGACTGAAAGATAGATAATGCTAGATAGAGAGTTAGGAAAGCAGTAAGCAAGAGAAAGAGGGAGAAAAAAGAGGGCGAAAGAAAGACAGAGACAGAGAGAGAGAGAGAGAGAGAGAGAGAGGGAGAGAGAAAGAGAGAGAGATAGAAATAGATAGATAGATAGATAGATAGATAGAGAGAGAAGGAAGACTTTTTTCTAAGACTCGTTTCAAGTTTGTATCGGTATCTATCCAATCGTAAAGTTTCACTTATCTTCGAGGAAAGCAATCTATCGTTGACAGGAAAGAGCAGAAAGAGAGAGAGAGAGAGAGAGAGAGAGAGAGAGAGAGAGAGAGAGAGAGAGAGAGAGAGAGAGAGAGAAAGAGTACAGGTCCGAGTAAACTACATTTGTGCTATCGCAAAACCAAGAATTGACCGTGAATTTTGAATGGTTCGTGTTTTCTGAAAATGAATGGTCTCGATAAAAAAGATAAAGCTTTATATCGTTCTTTAAAAGATAAATTTCCTAGAATGTATGTAAGGTGCTAAGCCGAGAAATATGTTCCAACGAGTTAAGTGCATTCGCTTTCGAGGAGAGTTAAGTTACGCTGTGTTGGACCTTCGATTTTCTTGCAAGATAAGGGATCGTTACTTTTCTTGGCAAAGTAAGAGCGAACTTTATATTTCTGTAGTTTCCACTTAAGTTTCGACGCTGCTCCTGAGTTTTTAAGAGCTTATGCGTGCGACAGAAGAAAAATATATATCGAAATTCTTATCACGTATGGTGGTGGCTTCATTGGAAGTATAGCGTGTTAAAAATATCACGTATCTGGTGATATTAAAAGACAGATAATTCGTCCCTCACACACACACACACACACACACATACACATACACACGCACAAATTGTCTTCTTTTCTTTCTCCCTTTTTCTTTTCTCTCTCTTTTCTAAGGAAAATATTTCGTCACGGTTTAAATGATTTTATAATATAATTGACGTTCAATTTCTTACATTTGAAATTGCGTTAGATTTACGATAGGGAAATAATGAAATAATAATAATAATAATAATAATAATAATAATAATAATATATTTACAAAACATGATGTTAGATGATACTCGTTGAAACTTCGTCCGAAATACTTGTATTACATTAGAAGGCATTGAACGGGCCAAAGCGTTAACACGATACTCAATACCATTATTCTAATGTTATTTTTCGAAAGTAAAGATTATTTTACTTATCTTTTTTTTTTCATTCCTTCTTCTTTTTCATCATATACGTTAAAGAGTTTCAAATAACATTTCGCAGAGACATGCGTTATATTCGAGCTACCATAGTACGGAAAAATTTTTCCCTATTTCATGCGAGACGTGTTTTACTTGGACGATGACGCATTTACATTTTCTAGCTTTTTTTCTGGAACGTGACGGTACGCTCGGTCGGGAAAAGCTTCGTAATTTCGAATTTATCAAACGAGATCGGAGAAGGGATGGAACGGAGGGGAAGTGGAGGAAGAGAAGAAGGGGTTGGGGATAAGATGAGGGGGTTAGCGGGTGAAAATAGTTCTAGTTCTCGTTGGGATGTCACTCTTCTTCTATATTTTTCTACGACACGCGTAAAATTACATCTTTAAAACTTACGTCTCTCTTTTCATTTCCCTATCTCTCTTCCTTTTTCTTTTTCTTTCTTTTTAATCGAAGAAGAAACACGGAAACGATAATCTTCGATGTCAAGTTCGTCCCATCTTATTTTCAACATTTTCGAACCCCTCTCTGTTCCAATTATTTTTTCATTTTCTATCTTTTTCGTTCTTTTTTTTTTATTTTTTTTTTCTACGCTCACCAAAAGCAATTCTTTCTGCCGAATACATTGTTCTTCTTTCCATTCTTTCTTTAGTACTTTCCTTTCTTTTTTCCTGTACTTTCCTTATTTTTTCTTCTTCTTTACCCTTCCTTTCTCTCTTTCCTTTTTCGTGATTTCCCTTTGCTACTCTATCTCACGTGGGACGTGTAGATCGGCTCGGTAGTTTCGAAGATGAAATATATAAGAAGTAGGAGAAAGCGGAGGAGGAGGAGGAGGAGGAATAGAAAGAGTGACGCTCATTTACAATTCCGTGTAGTTCGTATCGACGACGGGCACGAGCCTAGGGTGTTTTCTATTACCTTATAGAGAACTCAAGGAGGAGAGAAATAAGAGAGTATAAGGCTGGTCTCTGTGGTTAGAAACGCAAACATGGTTATGTATGTATATAAATGTGTGCATGTGTGTATATATACATACATACATACATACATACATACATACATATATATATATATATATATATATATATATATATATATATATATATATATATAAAGTTGGTGAATCGGTTGACGCGTAGAGAAAGAAAGAATAAGAGGAGGAGCACGTAGTAGGTGGCAGCTCGTTGCTGAAACGCTTTCCAACCCCTTCCACATTTCCCACAGGTTCCATGGCTCCCGTGGCATATATAAAAAGAGAAATGGAAGCGACGAGAGCAGAGGGAAAATAGCTGTGAGGGCCCCGTTGGTTCATACGGAACGTGGCCCAGATCGTCCACGATACACTCGACGTAAGACGAGTCACTATTCAACGTCGCCAAACCAATTTATTTTTCTACCCCTGCCAGAGAATCACCCTTCTTCGTACCCGTTACCTCCCTTTCTTTTCCATTTTTCCCTCACGACCGCGACTTCTGAAAACTGAAACGTCGTCGGTACTCTTGCGTTCTTATTTCATCGGTTAATATTCCTGGTGTAATCATAAATTCGCTTGGAATAAGAAAATTATGCGACGGGAGAAATGGAGATGTGGCAATTTCTTTTCTTTCTTCTTTTTTTCTTTTTTTTTTTTTTTTTGCTTTTATATCTATAAAATATCGGAACAATTTTTGAGGTTCAATCGAGTGATATTAAGGATATAAATTGCTGTAATATTTATATACAATTGTGGTTGATATCGTCCACTATTTTCTGTTATTGCGTTCATGATCGATTCATTTTTATTGGATTATGAAAAATAGATTTTGATAAGTGAATTCCTATGTCTGAGTAGAATTTGAAGGGTCCGAGTATGCGATTTCTTATATTCTCGGTGTTTACCAAAAGCAAATTTTTTTAGAAGCATAAGTTCCTGAGTTTGAAGGGTAGAAAGAATAAAGGCGGCTCGCTCGTTTCTTATCGTCGGCAATGCAAATAGGATTACTTTGCTTTGACTGACGCATTTTCGAGAGATATCCCACGTCTCTCTTTTTCTCTGTTTCTCGTTTACCACAAGGGACTGCAATATGAGGTTCATGTGTTTTACATATTTAAACTTACTTTCTTGGCTGCCGGCGATAATACAGCCGGATAAACTGCAACACCTGAGGATCTCCCTTGCAGAATCTTTTTATATGGGATTAGATCGACTAACGACGATATATCGAATATATACGTACGGTATTAACATATAAATAAGAAATTAATAATCTAAATAGTTAAGTCATAAATAGTAACGAATCATAATTTTACGTCGAAACCATTTTAACATTCACTTTTTATTCATTCATACATACGTAAGGTTCGTTATTGAAAAAAAAAAAAAAAAAAAAAAAAAAATAGAAAAAATATGGATTTGAATCGAGATATTCAAGCAAACTAGAGGATCGAAAAGGTATTGTACAAACAAGTAAACCTTGAATCTGAAATTATTTCGCTGTTGGCTAAAGATGAGACGAAGATTCGAGGTGATTCGACGATCGCCCTCAAATTTGTTAGTCAAATCGTCGGACGGTCGACTTAAATCGCTATCTCCTTCTCCTTCGCCCTGTGCTTTTGCTAATATTTGCCTCGATCTCACGTTGGCCCCACTGTTCTCGAGTTAAGAAGGGGCTTACTGTCCCGGAGAGATCACCCCTCGAGTTATACTTAAGTGTCACCCTCCGGAGGGATCGGTACCGGAAAATTGGTGGTTTTCCGGGGGCTTGTTTCAACGAGAGGTAAATTCTTTTCCCTCATTTTTTTTCCTTTTTCTTTTTTTTTTACGTTTTCTTTTTCTTTCTTCACGAAGAAGGAGAAGAAGAGGAAGAGAGAGAGAAAGAAAGAGACACCCACGTGGAAAAGTTCAAGCAAAGAAGGGGCAAGCTTGAATGACATTGTCTGTTTCTTTCGAATCTTTAAGCACCTTCTTTCTCTCTCTCTCTCTCTCTCTCTCCCTCTCTTTCTTTCCATTCATTGAGTTATCCTTCGTCATTTACCTTAGTTTGATTCAGATTTAATCGACGAAGGAAGATCAGATGAAATTTAACAAATGACATTTCGATTTAGTAGGAGATCATGAAAGAGAGAAGAAAGATCGATATCTATTTTAACTCATATATCGAATGCTACCTCTGGAAAGTAATACCTTCGAAAGTTACTTATCAGTTACTCTTTACTACAGATCTAACTTTGGTACGCGCCACGAAGATAGCACCGTTACCACTAACATCCGCAGAAGATCGCCCATTTCTACTCGGTAACTCTTCTTATCGAAATTCTAAGTATGCTAGTAGCATTTTAAGTATCTTCTGATTCTTCGTCATACTTTCCATGGGGAAAATTTGCAAATTTTCTCGCGTTATCTCGTTTATGTGAGGTACACGATAAATAATTTATAGATAACAGATGGGAGGATATTTAATTTATGCATGTAAAAAGGAAAAAAGGAAGAAAAGAGAGAGATGATTTTTTGAGATTGAACGTGATTATATATTTCCACGAACGTTTCAAAATGCAAACGATAAATTGACAATATCAGGCGAGTTTTATTTCGAATATGCAGTTTTACATTGCTTTAAAGTTCATAGAAATTATTTCTTAATTACTGTTATTACTTATCTGTAATTGAAAAAAAAAATTCTCTTTCAATTCTTTTGTTAATTTTTATCTTCAGATTTTTTTTCAGAAATTTTTTATGATAATGTTGAATAAAGAAATAAAGGTAATTCCTTTATACGAATTTAAACTCGGTCATAATGCAGTCCATGCCACTTGCAATATTAACAATGCGTTAATGAACGAACTGTACAAGATAGTTTGAAAAAATTTCCCTCTGAAGAGGAAAGTTTAACAAACAAACCTTGAGAAAAACTTCTCGCAATGTTAATGAAATTAAAAATGCTTTTCACGAACTTTTTGTCATTTAAAGAGAAGAACTTTTCCGAGAGAGAAATTTTTGTTATTGTAATTGTTATTGGAATTTGCGTATACAATCATGTCGACGTAAAAGACAATTTAATAAGACGACGAATAAAAATCTTCAACGAGTAAAAAACGTTTATTTGACGATGAAACTATTGCTTTCGTTCTATTAATAAAAAAAAAAAAACAACAAAAAATAAAAGGAAAAAGAAAATAAATAAATAAATAAATAAATAAATAAATAAATAAAATAAAAAAGAAGTCCAAGCATATCGCATTACAGGATCCTAACAATACATACATATACGTAGGTATAATTTCATGAGATTTCGTTCGATCGAAGCGGCTTAACTCTTTTTTCTTCTTTTTTTTTTTCAAAGATATAAGACTAACGAGTAATAAATTATACCTATCGAGTTGAGTCGCGTGTGTTCGTATCAGTTAGAATTACGGTTACGTCGACGAGATGGTAGAAGAGGTTGGTGAGGGTTGGAGAAGGTGGTGAAGGTGGTGTTGGAGGAGATGGTGGAGGAGATGGTGGAGGAGATGGTGGAGGAGGTGGTGGAGGAGATGAAGTAAAACCTTTCCTAAGCTATGCCTCGTCAACCGGTCCGTAATAGTTTCCTCGCGGCAACACGGCCGTGCACAGCCTAGCCGACGTAAGCCGTTTCAATATAAAGCCATTTTATCACTGAAAGTCCATTATCCGGCTGAGCAGCGTACACCTTCCTTCTCCTTTTCTTCCTGCTTTTCCTCTTCCTACTTTTCCTCCTCCTCCTCCTCCTCCACTTCCTTTTCCTTCTCTTCCTACTTTTCCTCCTCCTCCACCATCTCTTCCTTCTCTTCCTTCTTCTTCTTCCTCCTACATTCCCTTAGTTCATCCTCCTACGCGGCTCCATTCTTCCACGGCACTTGGTATATACGAGGCAGAAACTGTGTGCATTATCCGCATAATTTTAAATTTACGCTTCCCGTACTTACCTTTCGCGAGAAGAAGCTACGTTTTATATCATCAAGTGCATTATATATGTATATCACGTAACGTTCAAACCTTTCTAATCATAGCAAACGCACAAGCTGAGTTTAAATATTATAGATGATGAGTAATTTTTTCTAAATCTGTTAATCAACTAATAATATATATATATATATATATATATATATATATATAGATAGATAGAACAGATTGAAATAATTTAATTGATTTATATATATAAATAGAATAATTAAAATTCGTCTAGGTCGATATTAATTTTCTTTCCCTTTCCTCTTTTATTAATCCCTACTTACTTTTTATACAATATTTTGCATAAGTCTGCTTATTAAATTTGTTAGATGAAGTAGAACCTTATCATTTTCATTGAAAAAAAGAGCTGTAAAAAAAGAAAAATGAAAAAAAAAAGAAAAAATCCCTACGAGCTGGTACGTTTACGGAAGGTTCGTTACAAATATTTAAAACGGGGTATCGATGATTGATGGAATTTTATATCGTCGATATCTCGTGTAATCGTGTTATCCTGGCAGATATTGGATTTCTCTATAAAATCTGTGAGTGCATATGTATATAGAAAAAATATATACATATATATATATGTAATATATATAGATATGAATCTATATATATCCGGAGAAGTTGATATCGGGTCGGATCGGAACGTAACGAAAATAGAAAGCCTGGTATCCTGTGTCTCTCGTGTTATATTTCGAAGTTCTCGAAGAAGAGACAGTCGAGGGTGGATTTGGGGGTTAGAAGAGGGGGAGGGAGATATGGGTGGACCAAGGACGGTTGGATAGGATGGTAAAAGTCAGGGTGGAAGCGAGCGTGGATATTAGTTTCTGTCCACCGGAAGTGGGTCGAGAGCAAACAATAATTTTTCTTGACGCTACTTCGGAAAAGATTTAGTTTGGCATACTGACCTCCGTGAAATTGTACATCCATTCGTTGAAGAGGATTCTATCGTGAAAGAATTCTCGTGCAAAGTTAGAGAGTGATTAATAGGGTGGATGGTGGAATTTGGTGGTGATTGAGACAGTGAACGAGAGGGAGGATGGGTTGGTTCGAAAATTTCTTCCCTATTTTAGTCGTGTCCAGCAGCATGACTTTAGCTATTATTCGTGTGAATCCTTTGATAACCCTCGTTTGCTATTAAATTTATATAAATATGAAGGTTTTATCTTCTCGATTATTTTGTCGTACATTTCGATTCACGACGTCGTAAGGTTAGATCGTTTCGTGCGACATGATCTCCTGTAACTCCTCTTAACTCTCGATAAACAGCATTATCTTTCATGGTGAATCTCTCACTCTCTTTTACTCTCTTTCTCTCTTACTCTTGTTCTCGCTGTATCTCTCTCTCTCTCTCTCTCTCTCTCTCTCTCTCTCTCTCTCTCTCTCTTCCAGTCCATCGGCATTGGATTTCTGTTCTTTCACGAGATTTTCAAAGTACTTCGAGAAAAAATAAAAGTATTTATGTAAATCGATATATAAGAGGAACGCTTGGGAAAAGAATTAGTTTGGAAAGTGGATGATCATCGATATATACTTATTCATACACACACACACACACACACACACACACTTATTAAATGTATATTACAGTATAAACGTTCATCAATTCATTTCGTTTATTTATACGTTATTGTTTTCAACTTCCTATTTTAAGATCTATTCGAAAAATGTATTCTCAACGACGAGACAGGTTTTATACTCGTTGAATATTATGTTTTATACCTCAAAACGATAGAAATGGAAAGATATTTCCATAAAATAGGTTTCAATCACCGATACGAGAAGTGAGTAGATGTAGGTATCTACTATTTTTGAGATTTTTCACGATCAGAAATAAAATTCGTTGTACTTTATAGGGATGGATATAATGTTCGAACGTATTTACGTGTTCTCTCACTCTCACGCTAATGGCCTATCTCGTTGAGCGCGACTCGAATCGAGTCGGTTCGACGTGAAAATGTACTTTCATCGATGTGCGAATGAACTTAAACTTTTAATCGAGTGCACGTAAAGAGCTGAAGTATAACATTACTCGAAGCGAGATAGAAAATGTCTGCTATCGGTTCGTCGGTTGGTCCGATCGCGATTAAACTAATGCGCTAATTGCATTCTCCTTTAATCCTATCATTCAACTAGCGAGTAGATATTTCTCTCTCTTTCTTTCTCTCTGTCTGTCTCTGTCTCTCTTTCTCCCTTTCCCTCTTTCTCGTACTTTCTCAGAAGTAGTAGAAATAACGAAGAGTATTGAACATCTTTCAGCTCCTCTCGATCAATCGATTCTTCCTTGAAAGAATAGGATTATTCTAGAGAATTCGTCTCTCTCACTTTCTCTCTCTCACATCCACACACACACACACACACAACACAAACTCTGTTTCTCTCTCTCTCTCTCTCTCTCTCACTCGCTTTTTTTAAAATAATTTCAGGTTTCGAGAGATCTCGTTGTTAATAATCCGAAAAAGATTTCATTACCGGTTATCGAAATTCTGTTTAATTAGGATGAAACTCGTTGCATTTTGTGTCCACTCGAATGAAATGTAAATCGTATCATATACGATCATGTTTGAACGAACGATACTGCTTTGATGATATATCTCGATGCTATTCGCGAAATGAAACATTTTCGAGATGGATTTGATTGTTGAAGCTTTGTTGATTGTAAGAACAATCTTTTTTCTTTTTTTTTTCTTTTTCTTCTTTTCCCCTTTTCTAAATTGTCCAAAATGATGTTTGATCGTTCTTTAAGTAAATAATTTTAATCGTTTAATGAACTCAAACGTTAAATCGTATGTACAAATTGCTTTTGATTAGCGGTTAATGCTGCTAACTCAAAATGAATTTGAACGAAATCAAATTACAGTTACATAGACGTGTACATACATAAATACATGCATACACAGATATGTGTGGATATGTAAATGTATGTATTTATGTGCTTGAAAATGGTCATGGAACAACTTTACGAGCGACGACGAGTGGACGAGTGTGAGCTCGTTTGCCGGGAAACAAATGCGTTCGCGATAACTACCTTTTCGGACATTGCTTTCTATTATCGCATTTTATATTCTCGCCTAAATTCGTTCGAGCGAAAACGATGCTAGTACCAACGAAAAACTTTTCCATGACATGTTTTTTTTCCGGCTCGTTATCTTTTCACGTTTGATTATCAAAATCGATCGCTATGTGCAATAACGATATAGATTATCATTAAACTTCCCGTGTTAATTTAATAGCATCAATTCCGTCGCAGTTACTTCGAGAAGAATATCGTTAGACGAAGTCTATATAATTTTTTTATTAACAAAGAGAATAAAAAGACAAGGAAATGCATTAATCATACATGCGTACACACACAGAATCAACGATGAGGAAACATACTCGGGATCGAAGCAATCCGTATAAGTTCAATCGAATAACAAAATTTTTTCAAATATCATGATTTTTTCAATCGGGTAATAATCGATTAAATCTATGTCTTTATAAACTTTAGAAGTAACATTCGTGAAACTAATAACGAATCGTTTAATGGTCGAGTTATTAGCCGACGTGAATGCCATAACGCGAGAGAGAGCTTAACTGCGTTCGGTTTATGTCAGACATACAGGCACTGTCAGATCTCTCTCTCTCTCTCTCTCTCTCTCTCTCTCTCTCTCTCTCTCTCTCTGTCTGTCTGTCTCTAGTTCACAATCGAACAATAAACAATGGATGGTTATCGCTTGCAATTCAGCTAAGAGCACCGCCACGCGTTATGGTCGTTGTGCGAAGTGGAATCACGTTGATCGATTCAGACCTAACAGATTATAGACATCTATATCATATCGTCATTTCGTTTTAGCCTTACGAAGATTTATTCTTTTTTATTCCGTTATAGTTTTCATTGTTATCTTTTTTAATATATCGTCACGATTGGTTCGAGTGTTCGGTATGGCTGATACGTATGTACATATATGATATATATGTATGTATATGCATTATGTTCATAGATATGTATAATGCACGATCAACCGACCAGTAACATCCTGGAATATCAAATTTGAGTACAGTTTCGGTGTACACTTTCGCGATGACTAAACATTCATAAACGTAAGCGGTTCGATCGTTTTCATTGGCAAGCGAATAGCTTCGATATTCCGGCACCATTTCGATCGTTAACGTTATGTCTTTATGTGCATAATTGTTTTGAAAGAGTAACGTTTCGTGATTACGATCAAACTAATATTACGAAAAGATAAAATCAAGCGGGTGCACTGATAATGAGCTTACAAAATTAATACAGGAACAAAAGGAATACGATAAGCCTTGCATTTTTTATTACAATAAATAGAAAGAGAAGAAATACATGTATGTGTATGTGCGTGAGAATGGGAAGAACAAAGGACTAATTTCGAGATTATTTTTTTTTGTACTTCTTTTATTTTTTCTTTTTTATATTACTGCTTATCATGGAATATAATCACACGGTAAAGAAAATGTTAAAAGAAAAGGGAAAAGGAGAATTCATGATAAGATCCTTAATGGGTCCATAGAGTTCGTAATTCGAAACAGTGTCGCGCGAAGGAACATAGGAACGAATGAAATGGATGTTGCAAAGAGAGCCTGTTTAAAATATCGCCCTACGAGTCTATTCAAAATTCCTATCAGATCGTAGAGAAAAGTCTTTCCGTTTGTAAGCTATAAACGATGCCTCTCTCTGCACCTCTCTTTCTCTCTCTCTCTCTTTCTCTATCTATCTATCTCTATCTCTCTTCCTGTTATTCTTTCTCGCACTTTAGCATTAAGCCAGAGTCCGTTCCACCCTTTCCTCTTTTAGTAGGAGTCTGAAACATCAGCGAGCGGCATCTAGATAACACTGTGCTTTGGAGACGGTCGATAAAGCCTTCTTTTCTCGGTTACTCGCGCTTGAAAAAGAAATTTATACGTATCCTGTTCTCCGCCGATCTCACCATATCTTTCTATCTCTCTTTCTCTTCCTATCTCCCTTCCTTTCTCTCTCTCTCTCTCTCTCTCTCTCTCTCTGTCTCTGTGTATGTCGTATAAATTCATTGTATGTCTCTTTCTATCTTGATGACTAGTTAGGTAGCTCTATCTAGCTCTCCAGATTTTGTCTTCTCTAACGGCGAACTAAAAAGCCTGAATAGGCTGACGAGAGCAGAGACAGAGAAAGATAGAGAGAGAGAGAGAGAGAGAGGGAAGAGAGTTAACGGAGAACAGCTTTGTCGTTGTTAGAGGGTCAACGTTGTGAACGTGAAGCTGCTGCTTTCTCTTCACCCTTTCCACCCCTTTCTCCTCTCTCCTCATGGTTTATCTCTTCCATCGACAAACACAAGGGTGGCACGTTTGCGTGTCGTGCGAATATCCGATTCGCGTCACACTGTCCCTTTCTCTGTCTCTCTACCACCCTCTCTCTCTCTCTCTCTCTCTCTCTCTCTCTCTCTCTCTTTCTCTGTCTGTCTCTTGCCCTCTCTTTTTTTCTCTTTCTTTTTTCTTTTCCCTCGAGAAGAAAATCACATTCTCGTCGATATCTTGGATCCAACGTGAGATTATCGTTAACGCCATTGAAGCCTCTCTTTTTTTCTCTACACGTTCATCTTATCCATCGAGAAGTTTATTTTTCTTGGACTTTTTCTTTTCTCTCTCTTCTTTTTTTTTAGGGGGAAAATTTATCAGAAGATGCATTCTCCTCGAACTTTTCGTTATCGAATTGAGGAGAAGGATATATATATAGGATATATATATATATAGGATAGAGTATATATACATGGATAGAAAGATAGATAGATAGTGATACAGAGAGAGAAAGAAAAAGAGAGAGAGAAAGAGAAAGAATAATTTCTATGATAGAAAGAAAATTAATTAATAGCCAAAGTTTAGATTTACAGCCTCAATTCTTATAAGTCGAATATATAGAAGCTATGTGATTTATCGTTTTTATTATGACGTGGAAAAATGAATGAAACATTGGACGTTTGATTTTGATTAATTCGTATTAATGTCTTTCTCCGAATTAACGCTTAGGAAACGTAATAAAACGCGTTAACGTACAAATACCACTTTCTCTATCTCGATCGTATTCTAACTTTATTCTCTCGCTACTACTTTCTTTCCTCTCTTTTATATTTTATAAATATATAAATACAGTGTAACTATATATATATATATATATATATATATATATATATATATATATATCTCGTACATTTGTAATACGGTACACTGTTTTATACCCGTATCACTTTCTCATTACGCTCGAGCAAAAAAGCAATAAAGGATGGCAATGCACGTGGGATTAAATGTAGCAAGATTAACTTCGCGAACATAAGTTTCGCAGCAGTCCTCTTTTACCGAGTAACGCGCGTCTTCTCTATCTGAATCCTTTCTCGTGAAATTTCTCTTCTATCTTCTTTTTTTCTTCTTTTTCTACTGGCACGCATTACGTAATCTTAATTTGAGATCACGAACGAAAAGTGTGTGTATATGTGTGTGTGCGCGCGCGCGCGCGAGAGAGAGAGAGAGAGAGAGAGAGAGAGAGAGAGAGAG